>NC_092877.1:179026389-179330972 GCF_028372415.1 Notamacropus eugenii | reverse complement strand
TTTTAGCAAAAAAAAAAAAAAATTGTGATGTATTAACAGGAAAGATCTGTCTCTGGTAAAAGTAGAGTGCAGTCCAGGACAGGAAGCATCCCAGGAAGCCAGCAAAAAGTCAACATTCAGTAAACCAACGGGAGATCGTGAACACCAATACAGTGGAGCTGGCAAAGACCAACACCAGGATACCCCACATGCCTCAGAATAGCCAGAAGAATGGGTAGCCTCCAGTGACCAGACTGTCAAGTACTTAAGCAAAGCTACAGGAAACAGGTAGCTGGCAGCAGCCACACCACATATATGCTTCAATGCAATCCCAGTGAAACTAAAACCCTCTGCTGGTCTCAGAAAATGCCAGACATCAGCATTAGAACCCTGACTTACCACCTGGTTAGCTTCCAGACCCCTGTGGTCTCCAGCAGCATCAGCCACTCCACACCCACAGTGTAGCACCAGACATGAGGGTCCCAAGTGGGCCTCAAGTTAACATCAGTGAAGCACTAGTAAACAGCCAGGGCCTGCAAAATCTGGCACAAAAAGTCTAAGGTAGTATCCCTTCTATCCAAGGAGCAAAGAACAAATTTATAAGAAAGGAAGGAAAAAAAGGCTAAAAACAACAAAGAATTGTTTTGTTGACAGGGAAGATCAAGACCAAACTCAGAACAGGACACCAGTGTCAAATTGTCAAAGCCATAAACAAAAATTGGAAGTAGTCTCAAGCCCAGAAAGAACTCACAAAAGAGCTCAAAAAGGAGCTTCAAAATCATATTAGAGGTAGAAGAAAAGTAGATAAAAGAAATTATAGTGATGTAAAAGAATTAGGAAGAATGAATCAATTGCTTGGATAAATAAAACAACTGCTTAAAAAGTAGAATTGGCCAAATGGGGAAGGAGATACAAAAATTCACTGAAGAAAACAACTCTTTAAAAGGAACAATTGGAGAAAAGGAAAACAAAGTACAAAATCTAATTGAGGAAAACAACTCCTTAACAGTAGAATCAGGCAAGTTATAAACTATAGGACATCAAGAATCACTCAAACATTTTAAAAATAGAAGAAAATGTAAAAAAAAATACCAAACTCATTAAAAAAAAGAAACTGACCTGGAAAATAGATGAAGGAAAGATAATATTAGAAGAGTTGGACTACCTGAAAATCACAATCAAAGGAAGATCTGAACACCGTCTTTCAAGAAATTGTCAAGTAAAATTGCTCTGATTCCCTGGAGCCAGAGGGCAAAATAGGCATTGAAAGAATCCCTCAATCACTGCAGGAAAGAGATCCCAAAATAAAAACTCTGAGCAATATTATAGCCAAATTTCTGAACTATGAGGTTAAGGAAAAAACACTGCAAGTGACCAGAAAGAAACAATTCAAATATGGGAGGACCATAATCAGGATTAGGCTGGTCTAGCAGCTGTCACATTAAAGGATCAGAGGTCATGGAACATGATATTTTGGAAGGCAAAGGAGCTAGGACAATAAGCAAGAATCATCTACCCAGTGAAATTAAGCATAACAATTGAAGAGGAGAAATGATCACTGAATGAAACAGAAACATCTCAAGCTTTCATTAGGAGACTAGAATTCCACAAAATGAAAAATTGATCTCTGATTTCAAGATCTAATAAAAGACATAAAAAGAGATAAAGGTAAAGGAAAACATAAGGGATTCAATGGAAGTGGACTGATTATATCACTGCATGGGAAGATGATACTTGCAATTCTGAAAAAAAAATTGTACCACTAATAGTACAGCTAGAAATAGTTTACATAGACAGAGGGTATAGGTAAAAAGTGAAAAATAAAAAAATATATATAATTCAGGGATGAGAAAAAGGAGCATACTGTGTGTAGAATGGGATTTATTGTTTCACATGAAGAATAAAGTAAAAACTATTATAGTAGAAAGAAAAATGGGAGGGTGAACAATGGATATCATTTGCATCTTACTCACATTAGTATTGACTCAAAGAAGGAATAATACACACAATGAATTGAATATAGAAATCACTCTTACCCAAGAGGACAGTAAGAGGGGAGATTAAGTAAAGGTTGGGACAGGGGTAGGGGGGATGATGGAAAGGAGGGCAGACTGGGGGAGGCAAAAGACAAAAAGCCAGAATACTGTTGAAGAGGGAAAAGAGAGAGAGAATAGGAGGAAAAATAGAATGGAGGGAAATAGTTAACATAAATGTGAATGTGAAAGGGATGAACTCTCCCATAAAATGGCAGCAGGTAGCAGAGTGGATCAAAAAACAAAATCCTGAAGTATATTTTTTACAAGAAACACAAATGAGGCAGAGAGATACACAAACAGAGTAAAGGTAAGGGGCTGGAGAAGAATCAATTGTGACTCAGATGAAGAAATAAAACAGGTGTAGAAATTCTGCTCTCAGACAAATCAAAAGCACAAATGGAAATAAGAAATAAGGAAAGAAACTAAATCATATTTAAAAGTACAATATGCAATGAAGTAATATCAATACTAAATAGATTAAATAGATACTATGCTTTGGAAGGTGTGCCCAGGTCCATGGTTTCAATTATATAACCATTGGCCTAAGAATCTGAGAGTATCAAGCTAAATGTGAGACAGTATCCTGCCTGTCTGACCTAATGGGACCTGAGAGAAAGGACCAAAAAGCACCTCCTACGTGCTTGGAGGGTGAGAAAGTGATTGCAATAGGGAGAGACTTATTCTTAAAGGAGAAGTTAAGTGAGTTAGAAGAATGAACAAACAACATAACTATACTGGTAGGGGAACCCAACTGTCCCCTCTCAGAACTTGATTAATCAAACAAAAAAAACAAGAAAAAAACAAGAAGGTGAATAAAATATTAGAATAGTTACATATGACAGATTTTTGGAGAAAACTGAATTCAAACAGGAAGGAATATGCATTTTTAGCAGCACATGGCACTTACAAAAGTGACCAGGTATTAGGGCATAAAAATCCCCAAAATTCTTTTCAGATCATAATGCAATAAAAATTACACTCAACAGAGGAGAATTTGAAAGATATTAAAAGTTAATCGGAAACTAAAAAATCTAGTCCGAAAGAATAAGTGGGTCAAAGAACAAATCATAGAAACAATCAATAATTTCATTAAAGAGAATGAGAGCAATGAAACAACATATCAGACGTTATGGGATGCAGCCAAATCAGTACTTAGGGGATTTTTTTTTATTTCTCTACATTCTTACATAAGCAAAATAGAGAAAAAGCAGACCCAGATTCTTTCTGGCCTGCTTGTCAATACAAGTGTCATAGAGATAAAGATTCAATCTGGCATAAGTGATACAACGATTCAGATTCCTTAAGAGTTTACCCAGTATGGTAGATCTTTATTAAACTTTGCTTTTCTTTGACTGAAAGAAGGCTTGCATACAATTTATCCAGGCAGGACCCATGTGTTGCTGTTTGAGGTCCCCAGCATCCCTAACCCTCAATATTTTGGTTCATTGACCAGGAAACAGCTAACCTCACTATTCTCCAGCCAAGACTGGAAGGTATGTAAGCCTCCCCTTCTCTCTGTCCCTTTCTTGCCCTTCTAGCACCTTAGAGGTGATTTTCTGGCCTTTCTCTCAGGTCCCATTGGGTCAGACAGTTAGGAGACTATCTAGCATTCAGCCTGATGCTCTCAGATTCTCAGTCCAAAGTTTATGTTAGAGGCCATGCATCTGAGCATGCCTTCCAAAGCATTGAGGACAAGGATAGATTCCCCATCGGGAAATGTGCGCCCAATTCTCTAGGCACTAAGGAAGTGGGAAAAGTTCAGGTACTTTTTGTTGTTGTTATTTCTTGAGACTTCGTCCCAGACCCTCCTTTACTGAGGGAAGGACTTCCAGTCCCCATATCTATAATGAATCAATCCTTTTCATTTCCAAATATTTCGCCTTTGAGTTGTCTTTTGCAAAACTGGAAAAAACCGTAGTTGCTTTAAAGAACTTAAAAACATGAAGATGGTGGGTTTTTTGCAACACTGTTTGATCTCAGTTTCACCTGGAAGATTATGAATCATGGCCAATTTGGGGGACTTTACAACACAATACTCTCTTACAGTTAAGAGTTATACTGTCACTGAGAAGGAAAATGAATAAAAATTTACTACATAATGGCCTTCATCGAGCTCTCTCTGAAAGCTGTTCTCAGAAAAGATTATAAGATGCTGGTATATGGAGCTGTCCCACAAAGAGAAAATGAGGATCAACTGGATATTTTGGATGACCCCATTCTTATGGACCCCAGGGCTTCACCCCCCTCTTCCCTGCCTCCATTCCCACCACCTCCCAGCTCCTATCTCTACCCGAATATCTGACAGTCCCTTTTACTACTCCCCAACTTCCCATGACCCACTTCTGCTATTCCCCCACTTCCACTAAACCCCTATGTTTCCCATTCCCCCACCCCCATCCTTGGTCAAGTCCGTTTTCCCTTGGTTTCCCTTTCCTTTTCTTCTCTCCCATTCTTCCTCATTTTCTGCCTCATTAACCTTCCACATTTCCTACCTTGCATCTCCTCCTGTGGTCTTTTCCCAAGCCCCCCATCTCCATAGGTCCTTCAGGGCTTTTCACTCTAAGAGAAGTACCTGCCTCTCCTAGTGGGACAACTACAGTGCACTTTCCATTCTCTATTTTGGATTTCATTCAGGTTAAATAGAAACCACAGGGATACTAGGAAGATTGCACCAAGTTTACTGAGGGTTTTAGGGATGTATCCCTACAATTTGAGCTTTCTTGTATTAATCTGCATATCCTGTTCTCCATTTATTGTACCACTGAGGAGAAGAGAATATGGGAAAAGCTTCCAAATTTGGGAACCTTTTAGCAGCAATGGCCCCACAAAATAACCCCCAGTAGCAGTGGCTGTTCCCACTAGTGACCCAGGATGGGATTATCAAAAGAGTGAGGATAGGGGAAACAGAGATCATATGGTACTTTGCCTGGTAGAAGACCTAAGAACTGCATTTTGAAAACAAATTTTAAAAAAAGTTAAGGAAATTACTCAGAGAGAAAAGAAAAACTCTGCCCTTTTCCAAGACTGGCTAGTAGAAGCCATTAAGAAGTATACAAATTTAGATCCTGACTCTATAGTAGAGGCAACAATCCTTAGCAGACATTTCATTAGTCAGTCTTCCCCGGATATTAAGAGGGAACTGTGGAAGTTGGCAATGGGACCCTAAACACCTCAGGCCCAATTTCTGGGTACAGCCTTCAGAGTTTTCAACAACAGAGACTAAGTTGAAGCAGAGGAAAGAAAATACAGGGAAAGAACTAGAGACAGAGACCATGCCCAATTCTTGCCATGGCCAGAATAAACCTGAGAGTGCTCCTGGCAATTCAGGCAGTAGGTAAAACTGTTTTTGATACCATAAAGGGGGTCACTGGTCCAAAGAGTGTCCCTCTAGGCCTCTCCCCCTGGAGTCCTAAGAATGACACCTCTGGGACTGTACCCATGTTACCAGGAAGGACACTGAAGAAAGGATTGCCTCTGAGATTGGAAAGGTGGTGGAGTCACCCTCGCCAAGTAACTTGTCCTCCAGTCTTCATTGGGAATGAAAGGGGAACCTGGGGCTTGGCATTGTTCCCACTTTCTCAATTTTCCTCACCAAGTCATGGGCAAAAATCAAGGTGAAAGGTAAAGTTACCTACTTTATCATGGTTACATTCTCTGTTTTAACCAACTACTCTGACTCTACCCACCCCTCACCCCATCAGGTCATGAGCATCTGAGAGGGGATTATTTAAATTACTGTTAAAAACATTGGAAAGCATAAGAATAAAAGGAGTGTTCTTTAAAATGATAAGTAGTATCCATCTAAAATCTTCAGCAAACATTATCTGTAATGGGGATAAGAAGCCTTCCCAATAAGACCAGGGGCAAAGAAAGGATACCAATTACCACCCTTGTTATTCAATATAGTATTACACATTGTAGCTGTTAACAGTAAGAGAAGAAAAAGAACTCAAAGGAATTAGAATAGGCAATAAGGAAACAAAATTATCACTTTTTTGCAAATGATATCATGGTATATTTAGAAAACCCTAGAGAACTGATTTAAAAACTACGTGAAATAATAAGCAACTTTGGCAAATTTGCATTATATAATAAGATAAACCCACATAATACATCAGCATTTCTATAAAGACATATGACCAACAAAGTCCAGCAGTAAAAGATAGAAAGAGAAATTCCAATTAAAATAACAGCCAACAATATAGAATACTTCAGATTCTACCTGCTAAGAAAGACCTAGGAATTATATGAACACAATTATAAAACAAAGCTATATTTATACAATTAAAAGAATATAGTTTGCTCATGGGTAGACTGAGATAATATTTTTAAAATGACAATTCTGCCTAAGTTAATTTACTCTTTCAGTGCCATGCCACTCAAACTATGAAAAAAACTGTTTGTTAGAGCTAGAAAAAATAACAAAGTTCAGCTATAAGAAAAGGTCAAAAGTATCAAGGAAATTAATGAAAACAAAGTACAAAGACTGGTAACCTACCAATATCAGATCTCAAACTATATCATAAAGCTGTAATCATCAAAACTATCTAGTATTGGCTAAGAAATAGAGTGGTGGATCAGTGCAATAGATTAAGTACACAAAACACAGTAGTAAAGGAACATAGTAACCTAATATTTGGCAAACTGAAAGACCCCAAACTTTGAGATAAGAATTCACTATTTAACAAAAAATGCTAGGGAAAAAATGGAAAGTAATATAACAGAAACTAGGCATAGACCACTATCTCACCCTACACACACACACATACACACACACATATACACACACATACACCAATACACACACATACATATGTACATGCATGGAGATATATATATATATATATATATATATATATATATATATATATATATATATATATATATATGTGTGTGTGTATGTATATATACCAATATAAGGTCAAAATGGAATATGATTCAGATATAAAGGATGGAACCATAAGGAAATTAGAAGAGCAAGGAATAATGTATCTGTCAGATCTTTTGAAAAAAGAAGAGCTCATTAGCAAACAAGAGATAGAGGGGATTAAAAATCATAAAATTGATAATTTTTCTTATATTAAATTTAAAAGCTTTTGTACAAACAAAACCAAGCAGAAGGAAAGCAGAAAGCTGAGAAGCAACTTTTCCAACCAATGACTCTAATAAAGGTCTCATTTTTCAAATATATAGAGAACTTGTTCAAATTCATGGCAGTCTAGATCATTCACCAATTGATAAAAAGTCAAAGGATGTGAACAGGAAGTTTTTAAATGAAGAAATTAAAGCAATCTATAGGCATATGATGAAAGTGTCTAAATCACTTTTGATAAGAAAAATGAAAATTAAAGGAACTCTGTGATGCCACCTCAAACCTATCAGATCGTCTAATATGATTTTTAAAAAGGGAAAATATGAATGCTGGAGAGGATGTGGAAATATTGGGACTCTAATGGACTGAGGGTGGAGTTGTGAACTGATCCATCAATTTTGTAGAGCAATTTAGAGGGCATAACTTTTGATCCAGTAACACCACTACTAAGTCTATACCCCAAGGGAGAGGATAAAAATGGGAAAAGTATGTGCATTTGAAAAAAAATATTTATGGTAACTCTTTTTGTGGTGGCAAAAAATTGGAAACTGAGGGGATGCCATCAGTTGGGGAAAGGTTTAGCTGTGGTATATAAATGTAATGGAATACTGTTGTGCAATAATAAATGATGAGCCAGTAAATTTAAAAAAGACCTGGAATGACTTGTATGAGCTGATGAAAAGTGAAATAAGTATAACCAGGAAAACATTGTACTTAGTATCAGTACCACTGTGTCATGATCAACTATAAATGACTCAATTCTTCTTAGCAACACAATGATCTAAGATACATACAAAGGACTCATGAAGGAAAATGCCATTCACAACCAGATAATGAATTAATGGACTCTGAATGCATATGTAAGCATACTTTTTTCACTTACTTCATTCTTTCAGTTTTTTTTTTGATCTGTCTCTTCTTTTACAGTTGTGACTAATATTCTAATGTTTTACATGATAGCACATGTATAACCTATATGAAATTGCCTATCACTTTAAGAACAGGGAAGGGAGTTAAATTAAAAACTGAAAATCTTGTAAAAATAAACTTTAAAAATTATCTTGACATGTATTTGGGGAAAAATAAAATACCATTAAAATAAATGTAAATTCTGTAGACACTGTGAAACAAGGTAAAATAAAATCCTGTTAAATTTTGCTTTGCAAGTCATTTACATGCAAAAAACAAAGCACAGGTGTTTGAAATTATCAGAATCAACTAAAACACACACTTATGTGTGTGTGTATACTTTTTAAGATTCTTTGATGTTTCCTTTAAATTTTTATTTAAATATGTTAGTACAATGTATTGCAAAATTATTTTGTTATTATAGTACTAAGGTTGTTCAAAATAAAAAAATCAAGGATGAATTT
This sequence comes from Notamacropus eugenii, assembly GCF_028372415.1. Taxonomy (NCBI): domain Eukaryota; kingdom Metazoa; phylum Chordata; class Mammalia; order Diprotodontia; family Macropodidae; genus Notamacropus; species Notamacropus eugenii. Next base: position 179,322,492 of record NC_092877.1, on the reverse strand, counting down.
TCAATTTTTTTCAGTAGCAGTTGGCACACATTTTGCAGTTATGTAAATTGAGCCTTCAAATATTGTTTTTTATTTTAATGGAAGTGACTAAATGAATTAGTACTGCCGGGACCAGCTGGATGGTGAAGCAGTCAACTTTCTCTAAACTACTTGAGACCTTCAAATTCATTTTCCCCAAGATAAATTATGCTACAGATGTAGCTTAGTTAAACTAAATTCATAGAATATATAATCCCTAACAAGGCAAAATAATTTGTAATTAATACTGAACAACTCTCATAGGTAAGAGTATCCTTCCTTAACAATACTCTAACTTCTACTGACAGGAGCACAAAGAACATCTCAGACTTGTTTTTCTATCCCTATACTATTGTTGTAACATCAAAGAAATCCTTTTACAAAAACCCACAACCCGCCTCCAAACTAGATTTTGCCCAATCACATCAAAGAAAGGATAGAGAGAAAGAATCAAGTGGAAAACATGATGCTTCCTGTACAGGACCATCTTGAGGTAGAGACTCCCCAAATTTCAGTGCTTCTGAACAAATACCATCCACCCTCTGCTTACTGCATAATAACTGTTAGGTGCTAACACTACTCAGACATAAGAAGGAAAGAAAGAGGACCTAAGAAAGAAAGAAATAAGTGGGAAGAATGAAGTGGTTGGAAAGGAGAAACCTAAATGTGACCAACACTGTAATCCAAGAGGATGTCTAGGGAAAAGAACCAGGTCTATGAGCAGTAAAACATTTCAACTGAGGACCATATCTAGCTTTGAAACTTAAACATGTGGAAAAATCTACCCATTAAGGGTGAAGATGTTGAAAGTAGTAGGGGACTATTTTAAAAGCTGAAAATCCACTAAAAAAACCTAGTATCTAAATAAATAAATCAGTAGATGATCTTAAAGCCATAAAAACAATGAATGAAAATTCAAAGAGAGTATAAATGCATATTTTTAAAATGTTATAATATGAAGGAAAATAGTGTTACCTAATGAAAATAATCCTGCAGAATTCTCAGAAAACATAAAACAACAAAAAGACTCCCTAGAATGGTTGATAAAATGGATGAAATTCATCAAAAAGAAAGAATGAATATGTCAGAAATTATAGTTCTTGATGCAGAATTTTAAAATTAAACTAGTAGAATAAAAAATTGATTCAATCAAGTACAAAGCCAGGAAACAAGCATTATCAAGTCCTTATTACATGCCAGTTGCTATTTTAAGCGCTAAACATACAAAGAAAGGCAAAAAATATGTTCCTTGAACCAAACAAGCTAATATTCTCATGGGGAGACAAAATAAAAATACTTATGTATATATAATATAGGTGTGCTATAGGAAGAAGCAAGAGTAATCTGTTTTTTGTGTTCTTTGTTATCAATATGAACTATTATGTTGATAGCAATCTTATTTTCCATTCTTGGTATAAATATAACTTATAGTCTCTTTATTAAAAATGTATTTAAATTGTTTGCATCAATAATCATTAGGGTTATCGGGTGATATTTTTATTTCTTTTCACTTTTTCTCATTTAAGTATCACCAATATAATTGTGGAGGGCAGAGCCCAGACAGTGGATTAAAGGAGCATTCTATTTGAACTCTCTCAACATTCCCTCTAAACACCTTTAAACGAATGTGTCAATTCATATTCTCAAGTGCATTACCAACAAAAGGTCAAGGTGAGATATTTTTACAACCAAGACAATTTAGAAGGACAGAGAGGTCTATGGCATTGAGACTGGTCAGTGAGCACATTGTGGAAGCAGTGGTGACAGCAACAGCAAGAGAGGTACTGGGAGCTCTTGCCATAGAGAGATGGTAAGAGGAGTTAAATGCCTTATCAGGAAGATATTCCCCTGGACCCCCGTGCTAACAACCAGATGCAGGACAGGCACAACTTGTTGGGGGTGGGTGGGTGGATTTTTTAATTTAATATTTTATTTCTCTCTAGTTTCATGTAAAAACAAGTTTATCATTCACTGTTAAAACTTAACAGTTCCAAATTATCTCCCTTCTACCCTCCTGACACCACCCCCGCACATTGAGAAGGAAAGCAATTTGATATAGGTTATACATGTGTAGTCATTCAAAACATGCCCATAAACTCAAGAAAAATATGATAAAAGATATACTTCAATCTATATTCAGACACAATTGGTTGTTTCTCTGGGAATGGGTGGCAGTTTTCATCTTAAGTCCTTCAAAATTGTCTTGGATCATTATTTTAGTGAGAACAGCTAAGTTTATAATTGATTATATATGAGATATATAAGATTATAGTCTCATAATATTGCTGTTATTTTGTACACAGTACATTTCACTTTGCATAAGCCCAAGCAAGTCTTTTTTTGTTTTGTTTTGTTTTGTTTTTCCTGAGAGCATCCCAGTCATCATTCCTTATACTTCAGTAGTATTTCATCATATTCGCATACCACAGCTTGTTCAGGCATTCCCCAATTAATAGGCATCTCCTCAATTTCTAATTCTTTGCCCCCAGAAAAGAGCTGTTATCAATATTTATGTACATATAGGTGCCTTTACTTTTTATCTCTTTTGAGATACAGACCTAGTAGTGGTATTTCTGGGTCAATGGGTATAGATACTTTTATAGCTCTTTGGGTATAGTTCCAAATTGCTCTCCAGAATGCTTGAATCATAACAACTCCACCAGCAGAGCATCAATGTCTCATTTTTCTCACATCCCTTCCAACATTTGTCATTTACCATTTCTGTCCTATTAATCAATCTAAAAGATACGAGGTAGAACCTTAGAATTATTTTAATTTGCATTTCTCCAATCAGTAGTGAGTTAGAGTAATTTTTCATAGATTAAATGTATTTCAAAATACGTATTTTCATATGCTTATATTTAATAACCTCACCTGAACACTGATAATATGTTTTGATCATTCATAAATTGAAGAATGTCTCTCATTTTTTAAAAACTGAAATCAGTTCTCTAAATATTGGAGAAATGAAGCCTTTAACAGAGAAATGTTCTTCCAGTTTATTCACAGCTACTATTGCTAACAGTACTTCTCTATATCCCATTCCCCTAAACCCATTTATTCTATTCTCTCTTTCCTTTCATTTTGTCCCTTCTCAAAAGTGTTTTGCTTCTGACTACCCCCTCCCCTAATCTGCCCTCCCTTCTATGAATCCCTTCTATTATCCACTTTTCCTCCTACTTTCTTAAGAATAAGGTAGGATGGATTTCTATATTGAGTGTGTATGTTACTACCTGTTTGTACCAATTCTGATGAGAGTAACACTCATTCACAACCCCTCACCTCCCCTCTCTCTGAGTCTATTGTAAAAGCTTTTTCTTAGCTATGTTTAAGAGATAATTTACTCATTTTACTTTTCCCTTTGTCTTTATCTCAGGACATTCCTCTCTCAACCCTTAATTTTTTTTATGTATCATCCCTTCATGTTCGACTCACACCAGTGCCCTCTGTCTATATATACTCCTTCTAACTGCCAAAATAAAGAGAAAGGTCTCATGAGTTACAAATATCATCCTCCAATGTAGAAATATGAACAGTTTAACCTTATGAAGTCCCTTATGCTTTCCACTTCCTGTTTACCTATTTATGCTTCTCTGGAATCTTGTATTTGAAAATCAGATTTTCTTTTCAGTTCTGATCTTTCCATCAAGGATGCTTGAAAGTCCTCTATCCATTTTTCCCCTAAAGAATTATACTCAGTTTTTCTGGGTAGGTGATTCATGGTTGAAATCCCTTTCCTTTGCTATTTGGAAAATGATATGCCAAGATGTCTGTTCTTTTAATGTATAATCTGCAATATCCTGAGTTATCTTGTTATCTTGAGTGTGACTCTATGATACTTAATTGTTTCTTTTCGGCTGCTTGCAATATTCTCTCTTTCACTTCGGAGTTCAGGAATTTGTCTATAAAATTTCTGGCAGTTTTCATTTCAGCATCTCTTTCAGGAGGTGACTGATGAATTCTTTCAACTTTTATTTGACCCTCTGGTTCTAGAATATCAGGGCAATTTTCCACGATAATTTCTTGAAAAATGATTTCAAACCTCTTTTGGTGATCACGTCTTTCAGGTAGTCCAATAATTTTTAGATTTTCCTTTCTGTATCTATTTTCCAGCTCAACTGCTTTTTCAACAAGATATTTCAGACTGTCTCTTATTTTTTAAAAATCCTTTTTGTTTTTACTGTTTTTTTTAATTTCTCATAATCATTAGCTTCCATTTGTTTCATTCCAATTTTTAAGGAATTATTATATTCCATGAGCTTTTGGACCTCATTTTCCTTTTGACCAATTCTGCTTTATAAGGCAAACTTCTCCTGATTGATTTTGGGCCTCTTTTTCCATTTGGCTTAGCCTCTTTTTAAGGTGTTTTCTTCAGTATTTTATTTTTTGGCTTTGTGTGTGTATGTGTGTGTGTGTGTGTGTGTGTGTGTGTGTGTGTGTGTGCGTGTGTGTGTGTGTGTGTGTCCATGTGTCTACCAAGCTTTTGGCTCATTTTTAATGATTTTATTGCATCACTCCCTTTTATTTTCCCAATTTTTCCTTCATTTCCCTTATTTGATTTTCAAAATGCATTTTGAGCTCTCCCATGACCTGAGGCCAATTCATCTTTTTATTGGAGGTTTGCATTTAGGAGTTTTGACTTTGCTGTCTTCTTCTGAATGTCTTGTTATAATCATCTTTTTCATGATAATAACTTTCTATAGTCAAAGTTCTTTTGTTTTTTGCTGTTTGCTCATTTTTCCAGTCCACTACTTGATTTTTAACTGTTTGTTAAAGTAGGGCTATGCTTCTAGACTGGAAAGCACACAGCCCACTATTCCAAACTTCAGGGGTTTTGTGCAGTTGTTTTCAGAGATATTTCTAAGTACTTCCAAGTTTTCAGCTTTTCCAAGGAGTTATGATCTAAGGAGAGGTGTTTACTACTGTCATGGATTCTGCTTTGGTCTGTGAACAACTACAAGCTTCTGCCCTGGAGTTGTGAGGAGGGATCCTTCCCACTGTATCTGCAAATTCTGCCATGGTTGTGCTCCTTCTTGCCCTGGGACTGCTACATAAAACTGCAACCTGTATCTGAGTATGGACAAAGCAACAGAGCACTGCCTCAGTGCTAGCAAAAAGACTCCTATAATTTCCTCCTGACCAGTTGTTCTACCCCCTTACCATCTGTGAGCTGAGAGCACTGGAAGCAGCTACTGTCCCTGCTGATGTAGTTGATTTAGTAACTCCCAAGGTCTGCTCCTGGTTTATCATGGCCAGTGCTCTACTGGCATAACTTATGCTAGACTGAATTTCTCTCTCACCCTGGTGCAACAGACCTTTCCTGTTGACCTTTCAAGTTTTCTTGGGCTAGTAACTTTTTCACTCCATCCTTTTGTGGGTTCTGCTGCTCTAAAATTTGTTTAAAGTCATTTTGAAAGGAATATGGAGGGATTTGGGGAAGAGATCAGGCAAGATTTCGTTTACCATCATGGCCCCACCTTACCAGCCAAAATTTGACAACTCCGCTGCCCATTATCCAGTTACAAATCAAGAGTTCCAAAGTGCCAAGGAGCACTAGACCTTGAAGTTTCTTTACTTTTTTGTGATTTTTAAAAAAGTTTATTTATTTTTAGTTTACAATATTGAGTTTCACAAGCTTTTGAATTTCATATTTTCTTCCTTTCTCCCTCTCCCCCCCTCAAAGAGAGCATGCAATATGATGCAGGCTGTCTATATACATTCATATTAAACATATGTTTCATATTAGTCATGCTGCAAAGAATTATAATCAATGGAATGAACCACTAGAAAGAAGAAACAAAACAAAGGGGGAGAGAGAGAGGGAGAGAGAGAGAGAGAAAGAGAGAGAGAGAGACAGAGACAGAGACAGAGACAGAGAGACAGAGAGACAGAGAGAGAGAGACAGAGAGACAGAGAGACAGAGAGAGAGAGAGACAGAGAGACAGAGAGACAGAGACAGAGACAGAGGGACAGAGAGAGAGAGACAGAGAGAGAGAGAGAGGACAAACAGTATGCATCAGTCTGCATTCATACACTGTAATTCTTTCTCAGGATGTGGATAGCATCTTCCATTGTGAGCCTTATGGGGTTTTCTTAGAACTTTACATTGCTAAGAAGAGGTAAGTCTTTCAAACTAAGTGATCACACAGTGTGGCTATAACTGTGTACAATGTTCTCCTGGTCCTGCTCCCCTCACTCAGCATCAGTTCATGTAAGTCTTTTCAGGTTTTTTTGAAGTCCACCTTCTCATCGTTTCTTACAGCACAATAGTATTCCATTGCATTCACATACTTGTTGACTTGTTCAGCTTGTTCAGCCATCCCCCAATTGAGGGGAATCCTCTCAATTTCCAGTTCTTTGCCACCATTTAAAAGTTGCTATAAAAATTTTAGTACATGTAGGTTCTTTTCCCATTTGTATGATCTCTTTGGGATACAGCCTTAGAAGTGTATTGCTTGGTCAAAGGGTATGCACATTTTTATAGCCCTTTGGGCAAGGTTCCAAATTGCTTTACAAAAGCAATTCACAATTTTGGATCAGTTCACAACTCTACCGACAATGCATTAGTGATGGAATTTTCTCACATCTTCTCCAGCATTTATAATTTTCTTGTTTTGTCATGATAGTCGATCAGGCATGTGTGATGTAGTATGTAAAAGATGTTTTGATTTGCATTTCTCTAATCAATACAGATTTAGTTCATTTTTTTCTCATGATTATAAATATCTTTAATTTCTTCCACTGAAAAGTGCCTGTTTATATCCTTTGACCATTTATCAATTGGAGAATGACTTGTGTTCTTATAAATGTCATTCAGTTCTCTATACATTTTAGAAAAGAGTAGTCCTTGTAGTTTCAAGAAAGCAGCACTTTCCCTAGGTAAGAACCACAGTTCAGACCCTGAGACCAATGATGTCACCTCTCCCCAGGTTACACCTCCTTAGAAGCAGAAGTGGTATAGCACCTAAATTTTAGAGGAGAAATTTCATAAGTTATAGGAAGAAATAAACAGCAGAACTATACTAGTGGGGGATCTTAAACTCCCCTTCTCAGAACTAGATTAATCTAACTATAAAATAAACAATAAAGAAATTAAGGAAGTCAATAAAATTTTAGAAAAATTAAATATGATAAATCTTTGGATAAAACTTAATGGAAATAGAAAGGAATATATCTTTTTCTCAGTGGTACATAACACCTACGCAAAAATTGACAATGTACTAGGGCATAAACACCGCACAACCCAATGCATAGAGGCAGAAATATTAAAAGCTTCCTTTTCAGATCATGATGCAATAAGTATTCTACATAGTAAAAGTTCATAGAAAGGTAGAATAAATATTAATTGAAAATTAAATAATGAGTGAGTGAAACAACAAATCATAGAAACAATTGATAACTTCATGACAATGACAGTGATGAGACAACATACCAAAACTTCTGGGATGCAGCCAAAGAATTTCTTAGGGGAAATGTTATATCTCCAAAGTGCTCACCTCAACAAAATAGAGAAATAGGAGATGAATGAATGAAAACAGTATGGCAGAAACTAGTCATAGAGCAGCATCTTATACCATATACAAAGATAAAGTTAAAATGGCTATACAGTTTAGATATAAAGGCTTATACTATATGTGAAATGGGGAAGCAAGGAATACTTTACCTGTAGATTTATGGGGAATGGAAAAATTTATCACCAAATAAGAGATAGAGAACATTATGGAAGGCAAAATGGATAATTGTGATTACATTACACTGAAAAGTTTTTCACAAATAAAACCAATGCAACAAAGACGAGGAGGAAAGCAGAAAACTGGGCACTTTTAGAACTGGTGTCTCTGATAAAGGCCTCATTCTTAAAATATATAGAGAACTGAGTCAAACTTATAAGAATACAAATCATTCCCCAATTGATAAATGCACAAATGATATGAACAGGCAGTTTTTAAATAAAATACTTAAAGCTACTTATAGTCATATGAAAAATGCTATAAACCACTATTGATTAGAGAAATGCAAATCAAAACAACTCTGAAGTATCACATCACACCTATCACGTTCATTAACATAAAACATAAAACAGGGAAATGATAAATATTGGAGAAGATGTGGGAGAATTGGAACATTGATGCATTGTCGATAGAGTTGTGAACTGATTCATCCATTCTGGAGAGCAATTTGGAAATATGCCCACAGGGAAATAAAACTGCATACCCTTTAACCCAGCAACACTGCTGCTACTTCTGTATCCCAAAAGATGATAAAGATACATTTTTCCTTGAGCGTTGTTTATTTTGAGTCATCCTCTTTCACTTGGTTTGTGTCTTGGGAATCTCTGGCTCCATAATAGCTCTTAAGTATTTGTTTACTCATTTTTGCAGTTTTATTTCTAGAAATGGAACTTTGGTTTAGTGCTGGGCCGAGGGGAGAGATTTCATAGGTCATTCAAACCAGAAAGCTACAAATTTTAAGTCCACCCCAAATGACTGATCTAGGCTATTATCTTATTTCTGTCCTCCTATTCTCAGCTTTGTAGGCTCCAGAACTTGATGTGTGTCTTGGAAAATCCAACTGCAATCTCAGTCCTCTTTGGAGATTTTGTAGACAGTTATTTGCCCCAGGCTCTGTTAGCTTCCTAGAAAGTTATGTAAGCATAGTGCTAAAGACCAACCCTGGTCAGCACCTAATACCTTGTTCACTCACTTTGAGGTGAATTCAAGATCCTACTCATGGGTCAGGGTGACAAATATAAGTACACCCCTGTTCTGGTCCTGCTGTCCTGTTTAGCATCAGAGCAATATAATGTTAGATTTATTTCTTATCTCACTTGTGGGTTGATTATATGATTTGGGGATGGAAAAAATAAACTATTACAATTTTTCCTTGGATTTCTCAATCAGTCTGATAGTCTTTCCTGACCTTTATTGGAATAGTTAGAGTAGAGAACTGTACTGTTTACTCCTGCTCCACCATCTTTGTCTATCCAGATTACTTTATAGTTTGTAACTACTTTTCTGTGCATTTATTGCTTTTCCCCAGGAGAATATAAATTCCTATATACTCTTAATTGGTGCAAGAGAGTTCAGATTAAGAACAGCAATTAACAAAATTGTGTTACTAGTCAAAAGGGGAAGAAGTGAAGAGATATCAACCATGAATGGTCTCTGTATGTGGCCTTCATTTCCCCCAGTTCCCAGCCAAACAGTGCAGTGAGATCTTGATGTGGAACTATGCAATGAATATTACATTCATACTAGAGGCCCAGAAAACTTCAGAGCTCAAACTTAGACAATTTTAGACAAGAATCTCATTGACACCAATAGGACATTACTTTGTCACCTAGTGGAAGATAATAGTATAGCCAGGACCAAAGAAATTAGAGTATTTTCTAAATTTCCTTTAAGGAGTTAGGTATGAGGATCAGAAATATAGAAAATGTATCTCTGTGTTAATCTACAAGAAGCTGTAGAGAGGAGTGGTAATAGCCAACCTTTGTGTTTATTGCCTTTGATGTGCATCCATTCTAGAGGACTGCGGCCATACCAGGCAATTCTAGTGTCATCTGACAATACTTTCCTATCTGTCTTTGTATCTGCAGCACCTAGAGCGGTGGGGCTGCCATACAAATGAAACACAGTAAATGTTTATTGAATTAAGTAATAGACATAGATTGGCTAATTCATTTGGGAAATGGCACCACTATAGCTTAGATTTTGTGTGAGTTTGGTTTGAACTGTGGTTTCTTCTGGATCAAGATCTATCAGTGTAAAACTCCCTCCACTGGTGCAGATAAGTGACTCATCTGTATCTTCCATTTTTAGTTGTTGTCTGCAATAAGTGACACCTCCATCGTGCCACAACTAGCATGTGTCAAAGTTAGTGTTTAAACCTAGGTCCTTTTTTTCATATAATAAAGCTGATGGACTTATCATAAATAATCATGCTTAATTTTCAATTTTAGGTTATCATTAATCCCACGTATAAGTACACACTATTGAACTGAAAGGAAAACTACAGGAGAAAATGTGGATGAAATATTTCTACTAAAGAGGGGATGAGGAGAGAAAAGTTTATAGGATGCATTGCTTCACTGTAGGTCAATGTTATTACTATTTGTTATTCACAGGAAGGTCCTTAATGCTAATTCAGAATGTTAATTTTAAACATCAGAAAAGTTACATTAAACACTGAGAATTTCAAGGTGCCATAAAAATAAGACAATGATGGAATGAGTACAATGGATAATTAAGTACTATTCATTAGGATGTTTTTCTTCATGTTCTCTGAAATAAGCATTTAAATGAGTTATGAAAAAGGAACATTGCTCAAGGTAAGTGGTTCTGTAATGGCATTTATAGAATCTGCAATAGATAATTTGTGTGTGTGTGTGTGTGTGTGTGTGCAACAAAATACATAGGAAATGATGTTATAATAAAAACTAACACTTGCTTCTGTTGCAGCTATTTTCATATTTAATCAGTATAAATTAAAACATTGGAAAAATAATAAGGTATATCATTAGATAGAAGCCATATGATATGGTAGTTGGGGAGTGAGGCTTGGTGTTCTAGGTACAAGTTATATTCTGGACATATATGAGTTCAGTTACAATGGGCAAATCATTTAACCTTTCATTGCCTTCAAGCAGGTAAGATTATTGCTGGAATAATAATAATTAATGAACACAACTAGCATTTACACAATGTTTTAAGAATTGCAAAGTGCCTTACAAATGTTATTTTATTTCCTCCTCACAAAACCATAGGAGGGAAATGCTTTTATTGTTGTCATTTTACAAATAAGGAAGCTGAGCCTGAAAGATGTAAAGAGATTTCCCCATACATGGACCTAGGAAATATTTGAGGTTAGATTTGAACTCAAGTCTTCCTGACTACTGATTGAGTACTCTAACCACTGAGTTACCAATATGTTTAATTTGGATTACTTTAGAGAATATTAATACCAATGAGTCATAGGTGTGAAATATTGAATTATATTAGGTCATTGAAACATGAATATACAAAATAACATTTAACCCATACTCCAATGAAAATAACTTTTGAGGCAACTCAGTTTGATTGCATTTTGGAAATTTTGAAGTGCTATTAGTGACCTGAAGCTTCTCTTTGTGAAACAAGTTGTATTTTTCTACAGCAGTGTTCTTCCATTGATATAATATGACTGGAGAGTCATGAAACACTACCATCTCCAAAGACTTATAAATGAGTATCACCTAGAACTCAATAGAGAGCTATGTAGTATATGTGAGTAAACTAAAAACACAGTACACGTAGAGAATAGTGCAAAAGTGGGGTCAAGTATATCAGAAAAATATAGGACTAGATATAAAGATGTGAGAGTAAGGCACAATTGATAAACAATGTTACCCTCAAAATGATAAGACCCCTAGTAGGTTAGTGATATCTTGCAGCAAATTTGTGGGAAGATATGGATAAGAGGTATATAAAATGAGCAGGCATGAACGGGATGTATCTGCATCACTAGAAGAAATACATATATCCATAAAATAATAGATCAAATGAAGTTTTAGAATATGAAAATTCTACATTGCAGTCCTACATGAAGAATCCTCGAATTTAACACTCCTATTATACTAACCCCCAGTTGATTAAGAAAATTAAACTGGATTAAATTATTAGAAAGGATTTGTAGAGATGTTTTATTCAATGGTGATTTTATTCACTACATTTTTTTATTAAATTGGATCAGATCTATCAATTATATGCATGAAATGTGCCCTACAGGTTAAAATAATACTCAAATGCCTGTGATTTATTTTCTTAATAAGAGCTGAAAATCAAACCAACTTCAAAATTTATTTTTGTGGTATTACATAATCCAATAGTTATCTATTTCCTGATAAGTATCAGTGCTTTGCAATCTTTACGAGTGAATATAAGACATTTATCATATATTATTTGATTTGCAAAAGTTAAAGTAAGTTCATAGGACACATTATCTTTTTTCCTCAAGGGGAAAAAGATAGGAACTCCCTAAAATAAATGTATCAGGATAATAAAATATCTTCCATCTCACATATAAAATATTTTTATTCTGCATTTTAAATTTGTATTGATATTGTTGCTGTTGTTAATGTTTAGTTGTTCAGTTATATCTGACTCTTCATGACCCCATAGAGCATAATATACCAGGCTCTTCTATTCTTTACTATCTCTCAAAGTTTGTCCAAGTTCAAGTTCATTGTTTCCACGACACTAGCTATTCTATTCATTCCATCCTCTGACATGTTCTTCTCCTTTTGCCTTCAGTCTTTCCCAACATCAGAGTTTATTTAATGAGTCTTATGTTCTCATTATGTTGCCAAAGTATTTAAGCTTCAGTTTCAGTATTTGACCTTCTAGTGAATAGCTTGAATTACTTCATTTAAGGGTTAACTGATTGGACTACCTTTTCAATGGCACTCTCAAAAGTCTTCTGCAGCACCACAGTTTGAAAGTGTTGATTCTGTATCACTCAGCTTTTTATATCATCCAATTCTCACATGAAACATTGCTACTGGAAAAACCATAGTTTTGATTAAATGTTGGCAGGGTGATGTCTCTTCTTTTTAGTATGCTATGCTTATTTGCTATAGCTTTCCTTCCAAGGAGCAAGTGTCTTAATTTCAGAGCTACAATTGCCAACTGCAGTGATCTTTGATTCCAAGAAAATAAAACTGACACAGCTTCCATTTTCTCTCCCTCTATTTGTCAGAAAGTTGTGGGACCAGTGCCCAAGATGTTAGGTTTTTTTTTTTTTTAATGTTAAGCTCCAAATCGACTTTTGCACTCTCTTCTTTCATGCTCATCATCAGGCTTCTTAATCTTTCTTTATTTTCTTCCATCAGAATGGAAAAACCTTAATTCCAGATTTTGATTCATTCATCCTGGTATTTAGAATGATGTACTCAGTAGTATCAACAAAAGTTATCATACAATTGTGTGGATTACATAAGGAAAATAACTTAAGTTTATTTTAGTTCTACCATTAGAAACATGGGAAATGTCACTAATACAAATTTGGTTCTAAAATCTAGCTACTAAGAAAACAGAACTGTCAGATCTTAAAACAATTCCTGCTGTGTAGTAAATGTTTTACCATTTATTCTTTCAAAGTTTTAACTTTTTAGTGGAGGACATCATATGATCAGCAAGACAGGGGGGTGATATTTTGCAAAGCTTTCTATACCAAAAACCTCAGCAAAAACAAAACAAAAATAAAAACTAAACTTTTCTATCACAAATAGAATATCTAAAATGGAAACCAAAAAGCAGAAAGCATGACAAGTATCAGGCAATTAGAAACTTCATGAAATAATACTGTGGAAGTTAAATATTTTAAAATACCACCAATTATCCTAACCCTAGAACCCACTCCCGGTGTTCTGATAGCAGAAAGCAAATTTGGTCACAAAATCTTGTACTTCAAGTTGTGAAAATAGGGGAGTAAAAGCAGGGACTTGTTTGAGCACCCCCCAACACTCCTCTAATACCTATAAAATAATACTAAACAAATTCTACAGCAACAGAACCCACAAAATGACAGACTGAAACAAAATTCCAGCCCAAGACACCCTGGAAGGTTGACAGGAAAGGTCTGTTGTACAAGTCTAAGAGAGGAGCACAGTCAAGTGCAAAATGTTCCAACAGAGACCAGGCCCCAGCAAACCAGGAACAAGCTTCAAGGGACTCAATAAGTATCAGTTGTGGTGGTTTTCTGATTTCTCAACCCACAAATGCCAAAGACAATTTAGAAGGTCAGTAGGAAAGGTCTGTCATACCTAGGGGAGAAAGAAGTGTGATCTGACTCCAGAACCAATGTGGTGGCAGTGCCAGCCACAATTGCTCCTGGAGTTCTTGACCTACAGATGGTGTGGGGAGCAAGCAACTGATCAGAGGGCATTGCATGGATCTCTTTGCTGGCAGTGAGGCAGGATTCTTTTGCTTTTCCCATGCTTGGATCTGGGTGCCAGTCCTGGGTGGTGATCCTGGGGTGAGAAGGAGGACAGGAATGGCAGAACTTGTGACAACATTTTGGAGGGAATCCTTCTCACGGTTCCAAGACAGAGAAGAGTGCTTGTGGTTACTCACAATCCAGAGCACAGGCAGGAAAAGGAGTAAACACCTCTCCTTTGATCATACTAACTTGGAAGGATTGAAAATTTACAGATTCCTAGAAGTATCTCTGAAAATAGCTTCATGATACCTCGGAAGCTTAGGAAAGTATACCCTCCACATTGGAAACTGAGTCCTACCTTAACAAAGAGTAGAAAATGAGCAGTGGGGGGGGGGAAACTTCAACCTATAGAATCTTAAGTTGATTACAAAGAAGATCAAAACATCCAACTAAAAGACAACAGAGTCAAATTTCCTACATGAAAAGCCTTCAAGAAATATATGAAATGGTCTCAAGTCAGAGAAGAGCTCAAAAACAATTTTAAAAATCAAGTAAGAGAAAAAGAGAAAATGTTGGGAAGAGAAATGAGAGTGATGTAAGAAAATCATGAAAAATAAGCCAACAACTTGCTAAAAGAGAGCCTCAAAGACTGAAGAAAATAGCACCTTAAAAAGAGACTAACCCTAATGGCAAAAGAGGTCCAAAAAGCCAATGAGGAGAAGAATGCCTTAAAAGCAGAATTGGCCAAGTGGAAAAGAAAGTCCAGAAACTCACTCAAGAAAATAAGTCCTTAAAAATTAGAATAGATCAAATGCAAGCTAAAGATTCTATGATAAATCAAGAAATTACAAATCAAAGTCAAAGAATGAAAAAAAGTAGAAGATAACGTGAAATGGCTCATTGGAAAAACAAGTCACCTGAAAAATAGATTCAGGAAAGATAATCAAAAAATTATAGGACTACCTAAAGGCCATAATTCCAACAAGAGGTTATCTTTCAAGAAGTTATCAAGGAAAATTGCCCTGATATTCTAGAACTAGAGGGTGAAATAGAAACTGAAAAAATCCCCCTTTCACTTTTGAAAGAGATCCCAAAAGGAAAATTTCTATCACTATTGTAGCCAGACTGCAGAGTTCCCAAGTCAAGGAGAAAATTCTGCAAGCAAATAGAGAGAAATAATTCAAGTATTGTGGGAACACAATCAGAATAACACAAGATTAGCAATTTCTATATTAAGAGATTTGAGAGTTTGGAATATGATATTTCAAAGGAGCTAGGATTAAAACCAAGAATAACAAAACTGAGTATAATTCTTCAGGGGGAAAAGTAGACATTCAATGAAACAGAGGATTTTCAAGCATTCTTAATGAAAAGAACAGAGCTGAATAGAAAATTTGACTTTCCAATGCAAGAATAAAGAGAAACATGAAAAAATAAACAGGAAAGATAAATCATAAGAGACGTGAGAGAATAGGGGAGGTTGAATGAAGGGAGGGCAAATTGGGTGAAGGGATAATTACAGTGTATGTATGCCATTTTTTGTGGGGGAGGGGAAAGATAGGGAGAAAATTTGAAACTTAAAATCCTGCAGCAGTGAATGTTGAAAACCAAAAATAAAGCAATTAATAAAAAGATTACAACTTTCTGAAGAAAAATAAAAATATTTTGATAATTAAAAATAAAAGAAAATTAAAAAAGAAAAAATTCTGAATATGAGGCAGGAGGTATCCCTCCCTTACCATCATACAAATCATTCATTCCATAGGTGATAACAGATCTGGGTCTTCCCAATAAACAAATTATTTATTCTATAGGTTATAGTAAATGCTGGGGCTGCCCAAACACTGGAAGGAAATGAAGAGAAATGTTTGTTTGTTTGTTTTTTGAGTGGGCAGAGAGAAAAAGAGGTAGGAAGGAATGTAAACAAATTGAACATGTAGCTTAATAAGGGAGAATTTACATCTGTGGCCATGAAAATGGGGACTGGAAATTCAGCCAATCTTTTTGCAGAACCTGAAATAGAAGTCTGAAACAGAGACTTTTGAAGAACCTGAAATAGAAATCTTAAGGAATTCAATTCAGCAAATGAACCTGAAAAAACACTTATTGAAAAAACAACAGCAACAACTATGCAAATCACCCTGATCCAGACTTGTAAAACTGACAGGAATTTATTAAATACCTACTATGTTCCAGGTAGATGAACTTACAATGTTGTTTGACTTTGGTGAAGTGCTGCTTTTCTCTGTCTTTTAAAAGCTTTATCATAAGGAAGTCTCACAAGTTGGAGAATGGGACATATTTGAAAATCAACATAATACAAAATTAGTCATCATCAATAACATACAAAAATAAATTCCTGAGATGCACGCTTACTTTGGAAAACATAGAAACACACTGTAAAACGTTCTCCTTTCATGACACATAATTAGTATATACCTTTGTTGTTCATGAAGTATACATATTGGAAAAATATTTTTAATCATATACAATAGTCATCAAGATGTCTAAAGAATATATGCTATTCAAGTAAGAAAAAATGAAGCTATTAGAAATACCATGATCAAATGCATAGTGCCTGAAGAGTCAAGGTTGGTCTAATGACTACTTTTATTTCATTTTTCCTCTATTTTGTTTCTTTTTTTTATCAATGAATTCTACATAATTTCACCAGATAATAAAGTCGATTTCTCTGACCCGTGATCTGACCGTATTCAAGGTTGAAGGCTACATCTGGTAATACTTCCATGAACATGTAGACTATTACATTCAACCCAAGGCAAAGGGCATTTAGAATGAATATCAAATTCTTACTGGTTTTCAGAAAGCAATCAACTTTTATCCCCTAACTACAAACCTGTCTGACTGACAGTACTCATCTCATTAATTGAGGGGTGTAGTTTGTGTGAAATCTTCTAATTGGTCTTTTCATTCAGCTTTCACACATTAGGAAACTCCACTTTTTTCTCTTTGTTATGTTTCAATGGACCATAATGGCTTGTAAATGACATAACTGAGTCAACCATATGGTTATAGCTTGACCAGGTACAATGTCTTGTTTGTTTTCAGAAAAAGGGGAAAAATTAAAAACAACTAAAAAATTACCATATACACTGTTTTCTAATTCTCTCATACTCATGAATACCTTAATCAAGGAATTTGTGACAATAGTTTGGATGCTTATACTTAATTGTTCCCATGTCAAATTGAAAGTTATACCTCATTGTTTTTCAATTTAAAGCCACTTTAAGAGTCAAAATCCATTTATTTTGGTTAATCTTTCCAGGGGAACTTATCTTGTTTCTCTTAATTGGTAACATCCACTGGCAATTAAGATTTGAACATTGATTCCTCCTCCAACCAATCTTGTCTTATGATTACTCCCCTGTGGCCACACCTCCAACATCTCTGCCTTCACCACTCAGACCATGAGCCTTCTCTCGACCAGAGAGGTACTACTTTTTCCATCTCAACACAGTAGCTACAGGGTAAAAACAGACTGTCTCTGCACTAATATCTTCTATTTCTTTGCCTCTTTTTCTTCAAAGTTTCTTTAAAGTTCATTCATGGTCTTTTCTTTCTTTTTTCATTCTCATTTTTAACAGCCAATATTTGATTCACTATACCCACTTTGGTAAGCTTTATGGGCATATCTGGCTCATCATTTTTGTCAAAGACATAAACCTACTACTCTAAATTAAAGTGAAAGAAAAAGAGAAGACAAAGCGGGGCTAAAGTTATCTTCCATGATATTTTTAGATGACTATTGGGAAGAAAATGCAGTTTTCTTTTTGATACATGATTCACAACATGCCCCCTAAATAACTGTGCATCCTTCAGACTCCGTCCTCTCTACCCTCTCTACATTCTACATTCTTATTCTTGGTAACCACATCAATTTACATTACCATTTCTATGTTTATGACTCCAAGCTCTGAATTACTAGGCCTAGTCTCTAAGACCATTTTTCCTTCAGTCAGTAAATATTTATTAAACACCTACTGTGTGCCAGGCATTGTGATAATTGACAAGGAATGGAAGGAAAAAGATAGTCTCTTCCCTCAAAAAATATATTTACAATCTAATGGGGGAAGATAACACACAAAAGGAAGCTAAAAAACAGGGCAGGGGAGATATCAACCGTTATCTTCCTAAAGCAAAGATCCAGTCATGCCACCCGCTCTACTAAATAGTCTCCACTGTCTCCCTATCACTGCCAGAATGAAATATAAAATCCTTTGCTGAGCATTCAAAGCCTTTTATAACCTCCTTCATTTCCACTTTTCTTACTCCATGTACATGTATCCTGTACTCTTTAGCTGACACTGACTTTCTTGCTGTTTTTAGAATTCCATTCCTGACTTCAAAAATTTTCATTGTCTATTACCCCAATGCCTGAAATACTCTTCCCCCTCATCTTTGCGTTCTGACTTCCCTAATTTCCTTCAAGTCTCAACCAAAACCTCACTTTCTATAGAAAGCCTTTCCTGATCCTCTTAATTTTAGTGCTTCTTTCTGATGATCATTTTCATTTTATTCTGTATAGTTTACACACATTTATTTGAATGTTGTTCCCCACATTAGATTGTAGGTTGCTTCAGAGTGGGGACTATATTTCAGCTTTTTTTTTTTCTTTTTGCATTCCCAGGGCTTAGCACAGTCCCTCACATATGATAAGTGATTAATTAATACTTACTAACTACTTCTGCCATCTCTGGGCTGACTTGATCTTTCTTTCCCTATCTTCTTTCCTGAAACCAAATTTGATATTACCATCTGTGAACCATGGAGCTCAAAATCCAATAGACAGCTCAATCAATATGTCTGAACTAAACTCATATTTCTCTCCATACCAAACACTCCTCTGAAATTATTTCTTTTCTCCTTCCCTCCCTTCCCCTCTTCTTTCCTCCTGTCTTTTTTTTTCTTCTTTCTCCTTCCATCTTTTCTTCTTCCTTTCTCTTTCTTTTTTCCTTCCCTCTTTCTTTTCTTCCTTCTTTTCTGATTCTTTCTGTCTTTCCTTCCTTCTTTCCTTTTCCTTTCCTTTCCTTTCCTTTCCTTTCCTTTCCTTTCCTTTCCTTTCCTTTCCTTTCCTTTCCTTTCCTTTCCTTTCCTTTCCTTTCCTTTCCTTTCCTTTCCTTTCCTTTTCTTTCTTTCTTTCTTTCTTTCTTTCTTTCTTTCTTTCTTTCTTTCTTTCTTTCTTTCTTTCTTTCTTTCTTTCTTTCTTTCTTTCTTTCTTTCTTTCTTTCTTTCTTTCTTTCTTTCTTTCTTTCTTTCTTTCCTGGGGCGGAGCCAGAGATGCGGAGTAGAAACACACACATACGCTAGCTCCGAAACCACAGCCCATAAAATATCAGTAAAAAAGCAGTCCCAAGAAATTATGGAGCAGCAGAAGCCATAGAATAATGGAGCAGATGAGATTTCTGTTCCAAAAAGCCTGAAAACCTCTTGCAAAAGGTCCATCATGCCCCGGACCCAGAGCAGAGCTCAGCCCTGCATTGGCCGGGCGGCACCGAGAGGAGCCGATCCGAGCGGGCTTCAGGGACAGAATCTCTGGTGGCTACGCTGGTCTCTCCAACCACAGGTGACAAGGGTCGGTGAGAAGGTCTCTTTGGCAGGTCGAGAGGGGAGTGGGATGCCCCCATAACTCAGGCCCCCTCGGGAGGCAGCAGCGGAGGTGGGAGCAGACCAGGGCTCCCCACAGGCAGGAGCCTGGATCCATTGTTGAAGGTCTCTGCATAAACCCCCTGAGGGAACTAAGCCTGAGAGGCGGCCGTGCCCCCACCTGAGCACCTGAACTTAATATCACACTGAATAGCAGCCCTGCCCCTGCCCA
Organism: Notamacropus eugenii; assembly: GCF_028372415.1. Classification (NCBI taxonomy): domain Eukaryota; kingdom Metazoa; phylum Chordata; class Mammalia; order Diprotodontia; family Macropodidae; genus Notamacropus; species Notamacropus eugenii. Next base: position 179,302,721 of record NC_092877.1, on the reverse strand, counting down.
AATCCCTGAGGCTGGGAAGCAGCATTTGAATCTCAGACCCCAAGTGCTGGCTGGGCAGATCTGGAGGTGAAGTGGGTGTGAAGAAGACGCTCAGAAGTCAAGTCACTGGCTGAAATGCCCAGAAAAGGGAAAAAAAATAAGACTATAGAAGGTTACTTTCTTGGTGAACAGGTATTCCCTCCCTTCTTTTCTGATGAGGAAGAACAATGCTTACCATCAGGCAAAGGCACAGAAGTCAAGGCTTCTGTATCCCAGCCCACTCAATGGGCTCAGGCCATGGAAGAGCTCAAACAGAATTTTGAAAATCAAGTCAGAGAGGTGGAGGAAAAACTGGGAAAAGAAATGAAAGGCATGCAAGCAAAGTATGAAAAACAAATAAACACCCTGCTAAAGGAGACCCCAAAAAATGCTGAAGAAAATAACACCTTGAAAAATAGGCTAACTCTTTCTTTCTTTCTTTCTTTCTTTCTTTCTTTCTTTCTTTCTTTCTTTCTTTCTTTCTTTCTTTCTTTCTTCCATTTCCTCCTCTTAAGGGCACTACCATCCATCAAGTCATCAAAAACTTGCAACATCTATTGCAATTTTACCTTTTTTTCCCCACTCACATAACCACAACTGTAGTTCAAACAGTAATCATCTTTCACCTAAAATGATTTTGAGCCTTCTAATTGTTATCTCTGCCTAAAGCCTCTCTTATTTCCAATCAACCTTTACATAGCTGACAAACTGATTTCCTAAAGTGTAGTTCTGGTTATTTCACACACAGCAGTAAAGTCCAGTATTCACTGTAATTTGGAGATCAAAGATAAATTTCTCTATTTTGACTCATTAAGTCCATCATATCCTGGTCTCAAGCTCCTTTATAGTTTGATTGAACTTCCATGCATGAATAACAGCAGTCCAATGAAACTGATCTTTCCTTACATAGTATTTTTGCTCTCTCTTTGTACTAGCTGTCCTGAATGCCTGAAATGCACATCTACCACCCCTCCTACTATACTGTTTCCTTCAAGCTTCAACTAAGATATTACCCTCTAAAGGTGTTTCCTGATCCCCACAACTACTAGTGCATTTCTCCCCAGTACCCCCCCCAATCACTTTCTATCTATTTTTACTTTATATAAATCCTTATGTGAACATAGTGTTTCCTCTGGTTAAATGGTTAGCTCTCCAAGGTCAGTCTCTTTTACTTTTTTTCTTTTTTTAACCTGTATTATCAGAAACTAGCATAATGCCTGAAATGTATTAGTTGATTAATAATTCCTGTTGATTGATTAATGATAAGAGACTAGTCTCCTAGGAACAAGATAACGTTACCTCAATCAATATTCATTAAAAAGCTAAATTCAAAGTAAGGTAATTCTGTCTTGTACCCCATCTAAGGGAGCTTAGTTACTGTTATAGATATATCCCAGAGGGTAGTGTGATACAATATAGTGGTCTGATTCCTTTTAAGTAATTTAGTGTTTTGACTTAATGTAGTTGCGTGTGTCAGCTGCTTCAGTAATACTTTTCACAGGGCCAAAGTGGTGAACCTGAAAAGTACTTCTGTTTATAGCAATGCAGGACTTACTTGGCAACTAAAGAAAGTTCTTTTAAGATAGTTTTACCAATAAGATGATCCCATAGCAAGAGCTTTGAAGAGAACTATCTTCAAACTCTCCAGTTTAAAGTATTTCTTAATCTCCAACTTTCACTGTACTTGAAATTAACATAATAACTAAGATGTAGGAAAAGAAAAATATATTTCTCTAGAATTGAAAAGGGGTGGGTGACTAGATTATTATTTAATCTCTTTTTTTCTGGGATATACTTGATTATGGCTCACTCAAAAAAAAAGATGGAAATTGAAATGATCTACATAAGCCATCACTTTTATAATTGCAGAACACTTGATTTCATGGATGATCTCTTACTTTTTTGTAAGTTATGTATTATCAACTTGCTTTTTGCTCTTCTGTTTTGTTTTGCAAAACTATAGGTTTTTTTTATCTCCAAAATTTTTAATGAATATGGTCTTGTTATTGGAAAAGTTTTTCATTCTAGATCTAGTTTTGTATATATTCCTGAAGTTATTGAATATTGTACCTTTTCAAACATAATTTAAGAATGCTAAAATGAATTCTAATATGATGATGAATAAATAATACAACAGATGTTGCTTGAGTCATGATTTGAATATTATAATGAAAGTCAAAAATATTTTAGGTGAAATATATTCTGAGTTTTCAGAATAAAACCATTTAGTTTGCCTTAAATTTTATGCTATTTTTATTTATTTTGCTATATTTCACCTTAAAGTAAATCTACATATTTTTTGAAATCTAATTTTTGATTGCCTAAGAGAGAAGACCATAACTTTTGTACTTTGATATCTTCTCTTTAAACAGGACATAAATTGCTTGTATACCCTAATAGTAGGGGGAAAATATTATATGATATAAATTTGGAGTTTTCAAATCTTATTAGCGAAATTATTTTTATAACTTTTAACACATAATACCAGAAAATATTGTATTAATTTTTTTGTAAATATTCTTTTCTCAACTTTATTGCATCCATTCACCTTTTCAAAAATTCATTATACATATCACACACAAGGATGTTCATAATATTTCTCTTCCCTACTCTATGCTCTAGACCAGATAAACTGAACTTTTTCCTTAATACTGAACCTCAGCATCTCACAATCTTTGTCTTTGGCAGATTTTGCACAAAGCATATTTTAAATATATTTGTGTTGTTTTGTTGTTGTTGTTCCCTGAACGCACTCTTAATTTCTTGTTTCCATATCTTCTTTATTCATGCTATTTCTTATGCTCAGAATGTCCCTTTCTTTCTTTACCTGATGAATTTCTGCCAATGCTTTAAAGTTTATCTCAAAGGATAACTCCTTCATGATAACCTCCCTAATTTCAAATATACCCCTAATTAATTGTGACCTTTTCCCCACCTTGGACCTTACATAGTACTTACCCCACATACATCTTTTATGTATTTCTTATATATCTTTTTGAGTTTTTTTCTGTGTATCATATTATTTTTCCAATCACAATCTCCATGAAGGGAGGGAATGTATATTATATGTGTGTGTGTGTGTGTGTGTGTGTGTGTGTATCCAAATATCAAATCTCTCTCAGTGGATGATGCGATTGTTTGAGCGCAGCAAGTACTTAATAAATGATTAGAAACCAAAATGCATAAATAATTTCAGTTTCTAACCATTCTGCATTATTTTGCACAAAATTCAAATATCCCTTTTCATCACTTGTTTTTGGTTCTTTGTGCATTTGCAGGACCTGTCTATAAACTGACTGACAAACTCAATAGACTTTCCCTCTGACAGCATATCACAATTTGTCAATAGAAGAATTAAATCTATTTGTTTTATTTTCTCTCACTAAATTAGCAATTGATCTTATTGAGTAAAGCAGACAGTATTCTTAGGTTTGATACAATAATTCAATGTCTTCTACAAACTAAAGGATCTGGATGACATCATTAGGGAGTGCTTCTTTCATTTAGATATTGAAAAGGCCTTTTACAGCAATGGAAAGCACCTACAATTAGCAAGACTTTTCTTGTTTTGTGTTTCACCAAAAATTAGAAATCAGGGGATTTCTAAACAAAAGTTTATCAAAAATTCTTTTAATAGCTTAAAACATGCATAGGTAATAATTTAGTTGTAACCAGAATTGTACAGAAAGGGTCATCAAGCTAAATGATATTTCAGAAGCCATGCAGAATTTTCAAAGCTTCCAAGCCCTAACATAAAAAAAAATCTGAATCCCATCTTATTAAATACCAATGTTCTCCCAATGATGCATGAACACGGAATTCCACAATCTCTTCAGGATCAAACTTATGGGGGGAGGGGATGGCAGAGCCAAGTTGGCAGAGTAGGATGGACCTGTAGAAGTTCTCTTCCCATAGCCCATAAAACACCTGTAAAAAATGACTCTATACAAATTCTAGAGCAGAAGAACCCACAAAATGACTGAGTGAAAGAGATTTCGAGCCCAAGAGAGCTTGGAAGACTGACAGAAAATGTCTGTCATATCGAGCTCAGAATAGAGTGCAGCCCACAGAGCCCAGACAAGTCTTGACCACAAGATGTGTCATGGACAGGACGAGAGCAAGATTCAGGGTGTGGAATCACAGGGAGCAGCTGTGGTACCCAGATTTCTCAACTTACAAATGCTAAAGACAGTTTCAAAGCTCTTTCCCCTGAGTGAGAAGGGAACTCAATCTAACTCCAACTCCAGGCAGTGCCAGCATCCATTTTTGGAACTCTCAGCCTAAAGACCCTGGGGGAGTTGAGCCATTGATCTAGATCTCAACCCTGAGTGGCAGTCCTACTGTGAGGAGGAGCACTGGCTGGTGGAGTTGGGGGAGGCTGAAGAGAGAGAATTCTACTTGCAGATTCTGGTCAGAAAATCTAGTGGTTGCTCCCAAACCAGAGCACAGGTCAGGAGAGGAGTAAACTCCTCTCTTGATTGGGCCACTGTGGAGGAGCTGAAAACTTACAGCTCTCTAGAATATAACCTCCTCTTGAAAAAGGACTCAAAATTCAAGTAACTGGCTGAGGAAATGCCCCCAAAAAGGAAAAAAAAATAAGACTATAGAAGGATACTTCCTTGGTGAACAGGTATTTTCTTCCATCCTTTCAGATGAAGAAGAACAATGCATACCATCAGAGGAAGACCTAAAAGTCAAGGCTTCTGCATCCAAAACCTCCAATACGTATTGGTCTCAGGCCATGGAAGGGCCCAAAAAGGATTTTGAAAATCAAGTAAGAGAAGTGGAGGAAAAATTGGAAAGAGAAATGAGAAAGATGCAAGAAAATTATGAAAAGCAAATCAGCAACTTGCTAAAGGAGACCCAATAAATGCTGAAGAAAATAACACCTTTAAAAATAGACTTACTCAAATGGCAAAAGAGACCCAAAAAGCCAATGAGGAGAAGAGTGCTTTAAAGAGCAGAATTAGCCAAATTGAAAAAAGAGAGTCAAAAGCTCACTGAAGGAAATAGCTCTTTAAAAATTAGAATGGAGCAGATGGAAGCTAATGACTTTATGAGAGACCAAGAAATTACAAAACAAAACAAAAAGAATGAATAAATAGAAGACAATGTCAAATATCTCATTGGAATAACATCTGAACTGAAAAAATAGATCCAGGAGAGAAAATTCAAAATTATGATACTACCTGAAAGCCATGTTCAAAAAAAGAGCCTAGACATCATCTTCTATGAAATTATCAAGGGAAACTGCCCTGATATTCTAGAACCAGAAGGTAAAATAATTATTGAAAGAATCCACTGAACACCTCCTGAAAGGGATCCAAAAAGAAAAACTCCTAGGAATATTGTAGACAAGTTTCAGAGTTCCCAGGTCAAGGAGAAAATATTGCATGCAGCCAGAAAGAAACAATTTGAGTACGGTGGAGATACAATCAAGATAACACAAGAAGTAGCAGCTTTTACATTAATGGATTGAAGGGCTTGGAATATGATATTCCAGAAGTCAAAGTAATTAGAATTAAAACCAAGAATCACCTACTCAGCAAAACTGAGTATAATGCTTCAGGGGAAAAAATGGTCATTCAATGAAATAGGGAACTTACAAGCATTCTTAGTGAAAAAACCAGAGCTGAAGAGAAAATTTGACTTTCAAACAAAAATCAAGAGAAACATGAAAAGGTAAACAGAAAAGGGAAATCATAAGGGCCTTACAAAAGTTGAACTGTTTATATTCTTGCATGGAAAGGTAATATTTGTATCTCTTGAAACTTTTCTTAGTATTTGGGTACTTGGAGGGATTACATACACACACACACACACACACACACATACACACACATACAGAGAGAGAGGGCACAGAGTGTGTTGAATAGGAAGGGATAAATCTAAAAAAATAAAATTAAGTGGTGAGAGAGGAATATATTGGGGAGAGAAAGAGAGTAATGGAAAGGGGGGCAAATTATCTCATAAATGATGCAAGGTAAAACTTTTTTTAATCGAAGGGAAATGTGGGGAGGTGGGAGGGAAAAAATGAAACTTACTCTCATCACAATTGGCTTAAAGAAAGGAATATACATGCACATTCAATTTGGTATGAAATCTGTCTTACATTATGGAAAAGTAGGGGAGAAAGGGATAAAGGGGGTATGGGGGGATGATAGAAGGGAGTGCAAATGGGAGGAGAAAGTAATTCAAAGTAAAACCTTTTGGGGAGGGACAAGGTCAAAGGAGAGAAGAGAATAAATTGGGGGCAGGATAGGATGGAGGGAAATATAATTAGTCTTTCACAATATGACTATTTTGGAAGTCTTTTGCAAAACTCCACATATATATATATATCTATATCTATCTATCTATCTATCTATCTATCTATCTATCTATCTATCTATCTATCTATATCTTATACTGTATTACTTGCCTTCTCAGTGGGGATGGGTGGGGAAGGAGGAAGGGAGAGAAGTTGGAACTCAAAGTTTTACGAATGAATGCTGAGAATTGTTTTTGCATATCCATGCAAGTGGGTAATAAGAAATACAGGTAATAGGCTATAGAAATCTATCTTTCCCTACAAGAAAAGAGAGAAGATCGGGATAAGGGAAGGGAGGGGTGCGATAGAAGGAAAGACAGATTGGGAGAAGGGGTAAACAGAATGTATGGTGTTGTGGGATGAGAGATCAGAGAGATGGGGAGAAAATCTGGAACTCAAAATGTTGTGGAAATGAATGTTGAAAACTAAAAATAGATAAATAAATTTGTAAAGAAAGAATCAAACTTATGGATAATTCAAAGAGAAATTGAGAGGCTTATAGCATATATAAGTAGGTTACAGCATATTACCAGTGATGATTTCTTAAAATTCAAGACTATTCATCTGTAGAACCCACAAGGATTGGAAGATTTACCCCTCCCTGTGCTGAACACAGCCATGCTGTTTGACTAGATTCATTGCTAGGGAACCTGGTCAACAATGAGTAAGGGCTCTCTTTTCTCATTCTTTGTTTGTTTAATAAATCTCACTTCATCATCTTCAGAACAGTGATAGTTATAGCAAAGTATGTGGTTCATATTTAAGCCCCTGGAAGAAGAAAGTAAAATAGATTCTTAGTCATAATTTGAATCAGAGTATGGGGCAAGGAATTTATTCCTGCACACATAAAAACAGGTAAAGAAAGAGAATCATAGAATACATTAATATATTACAAAAGGCTTCAGTAACTTTAACTTATGATTACTGGAACAATCAGCTGACAGGTCAATGTTTAAGCTTCATCAGAACATGAAACTATTTTGCAAACCTGTTAATGAGATTTTTGGCACTTCACCTCAAGACTGTGCTAACCAATTCTATATGACTACTGGTCACAGATCAAGTTTGACTCAATACTTCTGTTAGCAACCATTCTCTCTGATGCAGAAAGTATCTCTTCCTATCTAGCACTGTTGTTTAAGATGCTGCAGCCATTGCAGTTATAGATCTCTCAGTCATATTGGACCATTCAAATTCACCTGGGTTAGCTGCCTATGAGTAAACATAAGATATGTAGGGACTATGGTACTAGTACAAGCTTGCCTAGTTGTCCCGCCATCATGACCACAATAGTAGTCACATAGGTGGTATTAGTATGATACCTAGGTAGGACAAACCCTGCCTTAAACTCCTATAACCACTGTAATCATATCTTGGCACCTGGGAAGTGAAAGCTGATACAGCTCCAACAAGATGTTTTTTTAAACAAATGCAGAAACCCCCCACTCCCTTTGCTACCATGAAACAAGATCGAGTCAGATCAGATTGGATTGTACACTTTATCCTAAAATCAGGTTACTTTCAGCACACAATCAATTAACCAGTAAGTTTGTCATCTGAAAAAGTCTTGGAGTCCCTGAATTTTCAAGGGAACTCAAGACACATGCTTCCCCAGGATGGACAAAAAAGGTTCATTCAATCTAGATACATATTTATATATGAAAATATTAAAAGCATGGCTAGAAAAGGAAGCAGGTCAACATGAAGTTACATAGCAGATGGTTGAATTAATTAAAAAACTGAACCTATAGACAAGAGATGCTAAAAGATGTAGAAAAACAAAAACATTCAGTAGATTCTATTTAAAGGATTTTAGTGACAACAAAGATAAAAATTCCATAGATTTACAAATTTTGCTATCAATACCAGGGAAAGAGTACCCAAATGAATGAAACCATAGATCAAACAAATTTATTTCAGAATTGCTTATTTATTTTTCATGTAATACATGTGATCAGTTTTGTTTTTAATTTTCCTTGATGTATTGTGTGCGTATGAGCAATTTCAGGTGTAGACATTTCCTTCACCAATATAACTCCTCTACAACGTATAGCTTTGCAGAATTTTCATGGAATAGTGAGATATGTTATTTACCAATAGAGATGCAACTGGTGTGTGTAAAATGTAGCATTTGAATATACATTCTGACAACCAAATATCAATTTTTTCTTCTTTGTCCACTATACAACACTGCCTACCTGACCTACTATGATAAGGTGTAGTGATTTGGAGTTCCAGTGGTACAAGGAAAGGGTAAAATGCCCTAGTCCTTTAGATCTCATGCAGTTTATAGGTACTAAGCCATAGTGGTTTTGTTTCTTGCCTAAGACTAAGAGGATGACTTAGAGTTGACCTCTTTTGAGAGAGCTGTATTCCAAAGAGGAAGCTCAGTAAAGAATAAATTCCCTTAGTAGATAGAAAGTTGACTTTCTTGGTTATTCTTTTCTTGTTCTTCTTGCTCACGGGTTGAAAAGAACATTTGAGTATCACTATAGGTATTTGTTGTATACAAAGAAAAGTAACTATTGATAAATTTTGGAGAGTAAGCTTAAAGCTGAGATTAGTCACTATAAAGCATCAGTTCATGATTGGAATCAGAATATCTGTCAGATGAGTTCTCTTTTTTTTTTTTTTCCTGTTTTCAAGCATGGGACCAGAAGGTTGTTCTGAGAGACATCAATGATAGATTGCAATGTAACACTTCCCCTCTTAGGCCAAATGTCCTTGAGAAATGACCATTTATCTTGGTCTTTCTGTATATGTTTGTATATATTGTTTTATTTATTTTTATCCTAAGTGAAGGAATTATAATTCAGTAGAATTTGAAATGTCATCCTGAAGGCACTATGGCATCCCTATATTCAAACCCTGGGTTCTAGAGAAATGTTATATTTCAGTCTATCATTGATGCCTACTCCCAAAAGACTAACATTGTAAAGGGGAAATTGCACCCAAGACATATGAGATAAAGTGTTAGCACATTTTTACTTCCCTATACATTTTAAATAAATATAGTTTTTTACAAGTTAACCGGTATTAATTGATTCTCTGGAGCCCAGAGGGGAGCTCTGACTCTGGCGGAGAGAGCTACACAGAGCTTATTCATGACAAGTGGTCACCCTTGTGTGCTTCTACTGACATTGGACTGATTCAGGATATTTGACCCTAAGCAGATGAAAGTAGATTAAATTTACTTTAAGTACCTTTACTTAATTTTGTCAGTCGTGATAGATTTTGTGATGCATACATATTTCATTGCTCTCTTTTTAATTCAGTGATTTTTAAAAATGAGTGTTATTCCAAGGAAATATGTAAGATATATATGTGTATATATATATATATATATATATATATATATATATATATATATATATATATATATATATATATATATATATATATATATATATACACACATATATATCTTAAAGAGCATACTTCAGTGACTATTAGAGATATGTTGAAGAAACATGGAGATATTAGGAAGTCAAGTAAAAGTTTACATTGAACAGAATCAATCATACTGAAGAAAAAGGAAGTTATTAAATAAAAGGCAAAAAGTATCAAGAACGGACAAACTTTTCTTCAAAACCAAATCAATTCATTTTTAGCAAAGAAGCAAACACTGCAGAGAGGTCTGGCAAATTAGAAGGGTCATAGTATTGTGCAGCATTGGCTTTTTGAAGTTGGAAGAACATCAACTTTTTTTTTAAAGAAAGAAAAGAAACAACTGCTAACTGTGGCTATAAAGGGGGAAAAATCAATTTCACTGCAAGACAATTCAAAGCCTGGAGTACTAAAGAATGATAAGTTAATTGTGTCAATGAAACTTTTTTTTTCACTTTAGTCTATATCAAGATCATTGTCAGAAGTCTAGGTAAGGTTGTAAAATCTTCACTAGGACGTAAAACAACAGCACCAAAAATGTTTTAGGATTTTTATTTTCAGAAGTCCTGAAAGTCTTGTCCCTGTTGAGAGAAAGATGAATTCAGGTAAATATATTCACATATGAAGAAGGAGAAGAGTTCTTTTTTCCAGAATTCCCAAATAGAGATGGAATACTGCAGAAGGAACTTGCAACATGCTACACATCACAAAAGGTGAAGAAATCTATACAAGCTATGCCAATAAATAGGTTTTTCTAACTTACGAACTTATCCGATTTAATCTCTTTGAAAACTGATAGGCTGTAACCAAGGCTAAACTTAGAAAAATGCTTTGTCAAAGTATCTAATGTTGTTGGGATTGGAAGCTCAATTCCGTGTGGACAGTCTCGGGCGGGTAAAAGTGGGACTTCTAAATCTTAGAGTCTTACGAGGCCCTCCATGAACAGCGGGGATTCGAGAAGGTCAGACTGAGCTAGCTCGGCTAGCTCGGGTATTTCCGCCTCTCCCCGGGAGATACGTGATGGGTGGAGTCTCCCTGCCCTCGAGATTGTCCCAGATTGGAGCACACCTAGTTACCTAACAGCACGGTATTGAGATGCAAACTGTGCGGCTGAAGGTTAAGTAGGATTGAGGAAGCCTGAAAGCTCTCTTAGCACGTGAGGAGCCAAGAGGACAGTAGGCTCCGCTTCTCTTCTCTTCTCTCTCCCCTCCCCCTCTCTCCCCGCTTGTACTTCTACTTCCAATCCCTTAAGATCTTAGCGTCCTTAGGAAATCTCCCCCTCTTCCTCCTAAGGAAGACCCCCCTGCACTTGTAACTAGACCCTGAAATAAAGCTCAACCCTTGTTCGACTCTGGAACGTCCTTTCTCTCATATGAGCATCCGGTTTTGGCCAACCGAAGACCTCGCAGGTGAGGTAAGAAGACTCGGGTAGCCCACAAAGGCCTCTAGGCCTGGCATAATGTGATGCTCTGTTTCATAAAGAGACATTAGAGAATATTTTTCAAAATCTTATTGATTAATTCAATGCCAAATTATGTAACAGTATTGATTGAAGCACAATGATACAGTGTATATTAAATGTTTTTTTAAATGAAAAAGATGTGTGATATATTCTTTGCCAACACATTTAATTATTGTCCTTTATTCCAGGTAATTCATATCCCATATCTCATATATAAGAATATATGTATGAGAGAATGTGAGACTAAAGAGGAAATTTCTAAACATCCAATAAAACATAGAAGATATATTTTATTTTAAAATTAGTAAGGTGACCACTTAGTTTACTGCCCAGTATTTCTAAAGACCGGTCAAATATGGAGTGTCACAAAACATTTATAAAGTGCCTATACTGTGCAATGTACCACAGTAGGTAGTTGTCATTTTAACATTAAAAAAAAATAGCACAAAGAAGAATATTAATGGAAAATAAATTCCATTCGTAGAAAATAGATAAGTGATTGAGATTATGGAAGCAGAGTCACTAGTAAGTCAGAGTGTTAGGAGGGGTAGGAAGTTAGTATGGAGAAACCTATGAGATAGTTACTAACCTTATTGGAAGGAAGGATAGTAAACTACAAAAGTTGATAAATGGGCAGTAACAAGAATCTGGATAGGATAGAGAGAACTCTAAAGAAGTATAGGTGCTTGCAGAGTGATAATAGAAGAAAAATATGAAAGCATTAGTACAGAGCTATAAAACGTCTTCAGTTCCTGGACTTATGTGTCATATGAGAAGAAGTCCTCCATGTTGGGCATGGTGCCAAGAAATATTTTCAGGAGAAAACTAAGTTTTTGTCAACACAGGAAGATGGAAGAAATGTAAGAGAAAGAAATGTGAAATCATAAATTTAGAACTAGACGGAATGTGGGGGGTTACTTAGCTGAATTCTCTTCTTTTACAGAACAGGAAATAGAGATAAATCAATTTGTTCAATGTAATACAAGCGTTTATAAAAGGCAGAATCATACTTGGAACTCTGGTTATAATATGCTAAATTCAGTGATCTTTTAAGTTACACAAGAGCAGACAATTCTAGTGATCACAATGGAAAGGGTGAATAGAGAAGGAAAATGACAGAAGGAGAATTTGATACAATGATTATGGCAACCTTTGCCTCTGGTCGCATTCCCTCCCATCAACTAATTATGAATTGGTCCCAGGCTTCCTAATTGAATGATATATTAGTCAGGTAGGTCACGGATGTATAGTAACACAGTAGAAACATGCCTAAGGAGAAGAGCCTGCTAATAATGGAGAAGATAAAAGTGGGATACTGGGACACAGATGCCAGTATCCTAGGGGTTGTTTCTTGCCTCCCCTTGACAGTAAAATTCTTATCTTGTGTCCCTTGTGTATACTTCCCAGAACTCTTGAATCCTCACTGACCCCTTTCTGCATTTTAAAGCATATTTTAAAACTATGAGTCATCATGTGTAATCATTCCTTGCTTTAAACTCTTCTTTACCTTGTTAAGATTCTGAGTCATAGTTGGTTTGCAAATCAAAAACCTTCCTGGAATGATTTTTGTTGCTGTTGCTTTGTTGTTTATTTATTGATCGGGAGAAAAAGAGAATTTTTCTCATGAAGGAATATTCTTAGTTTTGTCAAGTTTGCAATTTAGGAGTTAAGTTCAATTTACTTTACTTTCTGACTTGCTGCATTTCATCTCCTTTCATTTGTCATACTTGATGATGCCTCCACCCATCCACCCAGTCTCCTTCTTAACTACTGAATTCTTTCTTACCTTTTAAATCACAGCTCAAACACCACCACCTCCTCCTTATAGACTTCCCTGAATTGAAAATAAGTAATTAGTTTCCTGCTTGAGCATTTTTAGAAACTGTAATCTTCTAATGCACTCACCATGTTATATTTGGCATTATCAGTGTAGTGGTCTTAGCCCCCTGCTGGACTGAAAATGTCATGAAGATAGTGTGCAGCTTGAAGTCCTATTTGAATTTTATATCTTTCCTAACACCTAACATAGATCTGTATGCATAAGGGAAACCTAGTAAATATTTGTTGTTGATGTTCTCAAAACATAAAAATTCAGCATAAGGTTTTTTTCGTGTTCTTATTTATTAGGTTTTGCCACCACATTGGCAACATCATTGGGAGACCTAAGATTTCAAAAGATTATTCCTATCTAGAAAAGTTTCCAGATCTACCACATTTTTTACTAACACAACTTCAAATTTTATAATATGTTAATTTATTGATTAACATTTTTAAATAAATGTTCTCAGTTTGACCCTATGGTAATATTTACTTTTTGTTCTCTCCACTGTTAGTAAATTTCTGCATTCAATTTCTTCAAAATGGAAAGTTTTTATGCATTTACTGGTCATATATTTACCTCCAGGGTGGTGGATTTCTTTCTGTATTTAGTTTTTCTTCCTGTTCTGAAGATCAGTAGTAGTTCCCAGAGCAGCATTATACATTTAGTAAATTCAACACATTAAAGGCTGGACATTTAAATGCCAAGAGAATATAGTATCAAACTGATTAAATATAGAAAAGGTCTATTAGGTAGTTACTTAATCTATCCCCAAGGGTCCATTATAGTATTGAATTTTTACACTATATTCTCTGGTGAGTTTTCATTCTAGTTTTAAATGAACCAAGTGATAAAAATTCCATCTCCTTCTTGAGAGATTTTTACAGTCTAAAAATTTCAAATTTTCTATATATTAGATTAACAGCTAAGGGCATGATTCATAGCACTTTTGCTTAGGTGGAGTATTTTTGATTCTCTTCAATATATTCTGGACCTGTTAAATCTCCCTGAGCTACCATAAGCAATGCTTTATCCTTTGTTTATCTTTTCCACATAGCATGCCACTATTCTGGTATTTTTAAAAGTTGTATTGGAAATGTGATCTCATTTAATCATGATTTTTTCAGACTCTTAGTTCAATTTATTTTTGTCCTTTCTACATTACACTCAGCCTACCTACCCGAATGCTTTTCTTCCACAAATATTTATAGCATTTTGCATTAGTTAAGATATAAAGTATGCAAAGCGAGAACTGCCAAATAAATGATCCACAATCTGTGTGCATTTTACTTAAATTGTCAATCAGTTTTCATTATGATAATTTCACAAACCATCAAACTAGCAGCAAATATGTCATATTTGGAAGTGTTCAAGATTAGTGATTTCTATCCTAATGAGCAGCAACTGGAATTATTTAAAGATTTGTTCTTTTATGACTTTGTAAAAAATGAAAATTTGAAGGGAATTCATTGATATCCTGTGAAGAATTATAATGATGTCAGTCCATTCACATTTGTATTATCAAGTTTGGACATGTAAGACTTGTAAGCACATTTGTCTTAACAACTAGGACCAAGACACTCCTGTCACTGTTACTAATATTTCATAATTCTAACACTGTCAGTCATTCATGCATTAATATTTATTGGCAATTTATGAAATAATCTGATTTTTTGATGGGAAGGTGAAAGAAAGTTTAAACTTAGAAGTAAGCTTTAAAAATGACACTAGATTTTTAAATGAAGTATGAAAATTCCTAAAGGCAGCCATAAAGACAAATGCATGTGTTTATGGGTGCAGAAATCAAGATGGTGGCAAAGAAGCAGGATTACATAATCTCATGTTAGACAGGACAGCAGAGATTATCTATTTCAACATATACCTGGACAGAAATGTCCTGAAAAGTGGTTTTCCATTGTCCATTAAAGATTCCAGTAAGGAGGAATCCACTACATCTTAAGGAAGCCTCTTCCACTTTTTGGTATCTCTGATTATTTGGATGAACTATCTTGCCATGTCTGGTGAATAAAACAATGTCCTAAATGTGGCAGATAGGTATTTAATACAAGCTTTGTAATGAGCTGAGTTAATAGTAAATCTAAATCTACTTATCTGAAACTTCTATGAGGAGCTACTAGTTGTGCCCTAAAGGATTAAGAAGAATGAATCTGACTCCTCTTCCACATTACAACCATAACCAAGGGATTTCTATGAACTTAATTTTCATAAAAATTATAAAAGAACAAAATAATCAACAAACATAATAACTTTGCAAATAATTGATTCAGGGGAGAGATATTACTTTGAGACTGACAAAAGGCAGAGCAAAACTGAAATCAGTGGCATATAAATATTTTCGTTTATAAGTAGGGATCATTTAAATTTTCTGAGGCTGTTTATCATTTGTTTTTTGTCTAATTAATGTGTTAACAACCCATTTTAGAGCTAAAGAAATAGAGGCTCAGAGAGAATAAATTACTTGCTAATGCTCACACAACTATTAAGTGTTATTTATACCCAAGTCCTACTCTTCTATTGTGGTTGCTGTAATCATTTGGTTGAATTTCTTCAGCATGAGTTAAGTTGCAGGACAGGTGGTTATAGCTCCCCATTCACAAGGGTGCCAGAGTAGAACAGCTTAAGGAGTGTTCCCAGCTCTTAAACTGGGAACAGGGATTGCCAACCTGGCAGTGCCCATGTGAGAAGCAGGAATGTATGTATATTTATGAGACCAATTTGGAGATTGTACACACACACACACACACACACACACACACACACACACACACACACTCTTAAGGCTGAATAACACTGGGCCCATTTAGAGCACTTATGTGACACTGCATCAAAAAGCAAAATACTATCAGAATTTGTGCCAATTATCTTTATTGAACAGGAAATTGGGAAGGAAGGGAGAAAACCCATAGTGGAACCAATTGAAATTATTGAAAATCTGTAAATCCAAATTGGATCTGCCAGATCAATCTGGCAAGAGATTCCAGATATATAGATGATATATATCCAAGTTTATTAAGGGGAAGTAACAATCTTTGGAACCCAAATTCCTCTGATATACAAGCCAATAAAAAAAAAAGAATGCTTTTAGTGAATAATCAAGTCTGGAAGAGTATGCCTCTTTGGCACACTGCATTTAAAAGAAAAGCCACCTTTAAAAGGAAGTGAACTTCTAAGAAAGCACCAAAGGCAGCAAGGGATTAACTTCTGAGGAAGGAATCCACACCTCCACAAAGGAAGAACGAGGTAATTTTGTCCCCGGTTCAAGTGAAGTGCTGATAACCAACTCAACCTTCCTCATTTAGTAGCACTATCTGGAAAGTTAAATTAGGATCATATTACCTGACGAGAATGTCAGTATTAGAATTTAGGAAAAATTGTTTTAAAAATAAGGATTTTTGATTTTGTCCTGTTTAATTCTGAATTCAATTGATTGTCTTGTATTCTCTACAATATACTTTTGAAAATATGATTTGGATGTGATTTTTTAATTATGCTAAAAACTTGCCTTTTCCTTTCCACATTTCCTCTAAGAATATCCTTTATGCATGCATTGATCATTTTCATAAAGCTATTTTATGGATTAGAGAACCAGTAGATGATAGCATTCATTTCTCAGTTGTCTTTTATATAGTCAAAATGTCATCTGATTTTTTTCCCTATTCTGTTGGCATAATTCTTTTAGTTGCTTTCAAAATCCCATTGCTAAGCATATTTAACATTGTATTATCTACAGCAGAGATTTGTCTTGTACCTATGTGGTCAGATGCATAAAGTATTTTTAGATTATCCTCTCAAGTGAAACTCCATTTCCTCATTTAGCACCTCAAGTATATTGGAGGTATCATTCTAAATATGGTGATGCCACTATTATCTATGACAGAAGAGAGTTATAAAAATGTTCACAATTTGTTCCAATTTATTGCTTTTTCTTCTCAATTTCATGCATAACTGTTTTGTTGTGATTTGGTTGAGTTTCAGAAATCTTCTGTTCCTCTCCACAATTTTTGCTCTGTTTTTTAACTATATTTTTTTCTTTAACACTTTATAAAGATGTTTGTAGTATGACATGATGTTGCTCTTGACCAGAGTAATTGGTTTGTTTTGGGTATTTCTGGCAAGGAATTATGTAAACAGGGAATGTCAGAATTGAATGAGACCTCAAAAAACAAAAACATATATTATGCATTTGTTTATATATGTATGTTAAATACATATCTTCATAGGAATGCCTTGTATGGCGTGGCCAAGCCAAGATACTGGAGTGAAAGCAAGGAGTCACCTGAATACCTATCAGCCCACCTATCACACCCACTGAATGTTTGAAAGTCACCCACTGGAATTTCTGGGAGCCAAGATGGTGGAGCAAACTGTAAGTACTCTCACCCTCCCTTGGTGACCTTGAAAAACTCAGACAATATTGCCCCAGAAAAAATACTGGAGATAACAGAAAGAGTACAGCAGTGTTTTATCTTTGGAGGCTCCAGAGATTGATGGGAAAGGTCCCTTTTACTGTTGTTGAAGGGGACCAGTGTAAGACTGGAGGCATCCTAGCAAGTCCCACCTCAACAGACCAGCAGAAGATCCTGAGCCCTTAGGGGTGTAGAGCTGGCAAGCACCAACACCAAGACTCCAGGCATGCTTTTATACAGCCAGGGGAATTAGGCAGGCACCAGCATAGATGGGAGTCCACCAGACACTGAGCCTGCTCATTCTCTAGTGCAGCCCTAGGGGAGGACAAGACCTCCAGTGGCCAGACCACCCATCCATAATACATCATGGCATGTGCTTCAGTGTAACCCTGTGAAACTCAAACTTCACCTGACCTCAGCTTAGGACACACCAGCTAGCTCACTGCCAGGGAGGCCGCAGCATTATATAACTTCTAGTTGAAAGAACCAGAGGCCACGATACACAAAGCCAGTAACCAGGCCCCTGGTCCCAAGTAGAAGAAATGTAGATGAGAGGTCCCTACATCCCAGAAGCAGAGACTCACTTCAAAAGCCAGGACAAAAGAAATCACTATGAATGGGAAGCAAACTAGAATAACAAAGATCGTAGTATCTTATTATGGAGATAGGGAAAATCAAAATATGAATTCAGAAGAGGATAGAATTCATACTACACACATATCTGAAACCTCAAAAGGGAGTGTGAACTGGCCTTGATCTCAGAAGGCCATTGGGAAGACTTCAAGAAGGATTTTAAAAGTCAAATTAGAGAGATAGAAGAAAAATTGACCAACAATTTTAAAAATATAACTGACAAAATGAAAAAGTGAATTAACTGAAGAGAATACCTTCATAAAAAGCAAAATTGGCCAAATATACAAGAAGATACAAAACCTAACTGAAGAAAATAACTCCTTGAAAGGAAAAATTGGACAAAGGGAAAAAGAGGTATAAAAACTAACTGAAAAAACCAATTTGTTAAAAGTTAGAATTGGGCAAGTAGAAGCTAAAGACTCTGTAGGAATCAAAAATCAGTCAAACAAAATCTGAAGAATGAAACAGTAGAAGCAAACACAAAATACCTAATTGGAAAAACAACCTACATGGAAAATAGATTGAGGGAGAGAAAATCCAAGAATTATTGGTGTACCACAAAGCCATGATGAAAAAAAGAACCTGGCTAGTATCTTTCAAGACATTATCAAGGAAAATTGACCTGAGGTCCC
Source organism: Notamacropus eugenii (assembly GCF_028372415.1). Classification (NCBI taxonomy): domain Eukaryota; kingdom Metazoa; phylum Chordata; class Mammalia; order Diprotodontia; family Macropodidae; genus Notamacropus; species Notamacropus eugenii. The sequence continues at coordinate 179,284,033 of NC_092877.1, read as the reverse complement.
AGATCCAGAGGGTGAAAAAGTCATTGAAAGAATCCACCAATCACCTCCTGAAAAAGATCCCAAATCAAAACTGCCAAAGCACATTGTAGCCAAATTTCATAATTATCAGGTCAAGGAGCTAGACAGGAACAATTCAAATACTGAGGAACCACAGTCAGGTTCACAGAAAACCTTTCAGCTTCTACATTAAAATATCTGAAGGGCTTGCAATATGTTATTCTATAAGGCAAAGGAGCTTGCACTACAAACAAGGGTCAATCACCTAGCAAAATTGAGCATAAGCTTTCAGGCCAGGAAATGGATATTCAATAAAATAAGGGATTTCTGGACCTTCCTGATGAAAAAGGCAGAGCTAAATAGAGAATTTTATCATCAAATGCAAGATTTAAGAGAGATATAAAAAGGTAAACAACAAAAAAGGGAAAATACTATTTAATGTGGTCAAACCTTTCTCCATCCTTATATGGTAAGATGATACTTGTTAATCTTAAGAATAGTATATTTATTATTACATTTGAAAGGGATATAGGTAGATAGATAGATAGATAGATAGATAGATAGATAGATAGATAGATAGATAGATAGATAGAGGGTCTGGGTATACATTAACTTATATGATGATATTAAACCTAATTAAGGGATGTGAAGAGAGAAGAAGCAAAGAGGATTCATAAAAAGGTAAAGTACATCGCATGAAGAGGTATAAAAATATATTGTAGTAGAGAGACAGAAGGGAGGGAGCTAAGTATTGTTTGAGCTTTATTGTCATTAGATTTGGTTCAAGGAGGGAATAACATTTATTTAAGTATAGAAATCTAAATTGCATTATAGTCAGTAGAAGGGAAAGGGGAAAAGAAAAGGGATAGCATGGATAGAAGAAAGGGAAGAAGTAGTAAGGGAAAAGGAAAATAAAAGGCAAGGGGGCTGACAGAAAGGAGGGAAGACTGAGAGAAACTGTGGTAAAAAGTAAAGCTCCTTTCAGAAGGGGAAGCGAAAGGCAAGAAATAAAAGGATAAAAAGAGGCGTAGTATGGAGACAAAGACACAAATAATAATCATAATAGTGAAGGTGAATGGGATGAACTTTCCCATTAAACAGAGGTGAATAATAAAATGGATTAAAAACCAAAATTCTATAGTATGTTGCTTACAAGAAACACATTTGAAACAGGGAGATGCACATAGTGTAAAGGCAAAAGGCTGGAGTAGAATATATTATGCTTCAGCTGACATAAAAGAAACAGATTTACAACTACTAATCTTAGAAAAAGCAAGAGCAAAACTAGATCTAATCAAAACAGATAAGGAAAGAAACTATATCCTACTAAAAAGCACCAGAGACAATGTTGTAAGGTCATATTAAACATATATGCCCCAAGTTATGTGGCATCCAAATTCTTAGAAAACTTAAGAGAGGTATAGGAAGAAATAGACAGTGAAACTATATTAGTGGGGGACCTCAACCTCCTCTCTGAACTTGATAAATCTAACCCCAAAATAAAGAAGAAAGAAATTAAGGAAGTGAATGGAATTCTGGGAAAGTTAGATAGGATAGACCTCTAGAGAAAACTGAATGGGAATATAAAGGAATATATCTTTTTTCTCAGTGGTACATGGAACATACACAAAAATTTGCCATGTACTGGATAATAAAAACCTCAAAATCCACTGCAATGAAGCAAAAATAGTAAATACATCCTTTTCAGATGATGATGCAATAAAAAAATGTGTAAGAAAGAATCATGGAAAGATAAACCAAAAAGTTATAGGTAACTAAGAAATCTGATCCTAAAGAACAAATGAGTCAAATAACAAATCATAGATACAATCAGTAACTTCATTTAAGAGAATGACAATAATAAGGCAACTTACTAGAACTTATGGGATGCAGTGGAAGCAGTTCTTAGGGAAAGTTTTATATCCTGCTTGCTTGCATGAATAACATATCAAAAGAAGAGATGAATGGATTGGACATGCAATGGAAAAAGCTAGAAAAAGAACAATTTGAAAATTTTCCGTGAAATACCAGTTACAAATAATGAAAACCAAAGGAGAGATTAATAAAAGTGAAATTAAGAAAACTATTGAACTAATAAGTAAAACAAACTGATAGTTTTATGAAAACAACAATAATTTGCTAAACCTTTGGTAAATTTGATTAAAAATGAAAGAAGAAAGACAAATTAGCAGTATCAAAAATTAAAAGGATGAATTCATCTCCAATGAAGAGGAAATTAAAACAATAATTAGAAATTATTTTGCCCATCTGTATACCCAAACATTTGACAATCTTAGTGAAATGGATAAATATTTACAAAAAATATAAATTGCAAGATTAAGAGAAGAGGAAATAAAATAGTTAAATAACCCAGAAAAAATAAATTGAACAAGTCATCAATTAACTCTCTGGGGAAAAAAATCTCCAGAGGCAGATAGATTTACAAGCGAATTCTACAAACATTTAAAGAACAGCTAATACAAGTACTATACAGACTATTTGGGAACATTGGTAAAAAAGGAGACTCATCAAATTCTTTTTATGGTAGAAATATGATGTTGATATCTAAACTGGGAAGGGCCAAAACATGGAAAGAAAATTATACCCCGATTTCCCTAATGAGTATAAATGCAAAAATTTTAAATAAGATACTAATGAAAAAATTACAGCAATATACCGTGAGAATAATACACTTTCATTAGATAAGATTTATACCAGTAATACAGGACTGGTTCAATATTAAGAAAACTATCAGCAAAATTGGTCAAGCTAACTAACACAACTGACAGAAATGATATGATTTTCTCAATAGATGCAGAAAAAGCGTTTCTAAAATATGACATTCATTCCCATCGAAAACACTGCAAAGCCTAGGGATAAATGGAGCCTTCCTTAAAATGATAAGGAGCAGCTACCTAAAACCAACAGCAAGAATTATATGTAAAGGGGGAAAGCTAGATGGTTTTCCAGTAAGATCCAGGGTGAAGCAATGATGGCCATTATCACCACCGTTATTCAATGTGGTACTAGAAACATTACCTTTAGCAAGAGGAGAAAAAGAAATAGAAGCAAGTAGAATGGGTAAAGTAGAAATTAAGTGTTCACTCTTTGCAGATAATGTGATGATATACCTATAGAATCAAGTTTAAAAACTACTTGAAATAATAAACAATTTCAGCAAAGTTGCAGGATACAAAATAAACCCACATAAATCATCTGAATTTCTATATATGACTAACAAAGCATAACAGCAGGAGATAGAAAGAGAAATCCCATTTAAAGTTGTTGTAAACACTGTGAAATGTTTGGGAGTCTATATGCCAAAACAAACTCAGGGAATGTATGAACACAATTGCAAAACACTTTTTACACAAATATAAGCGGATCCAAATAATTGGGGAAAACATTAGTTGCTTGTGGGTAGGCTCAGCTAACATAATACAAATGACAACTATACCTAAGTTAATTCACTTATTCAATACCATACAATTCAAACTACCAAAAATCATTTTATAGATCTAGAAAAAAAATACTATCAAAATTCATCTGGAAGAATAAAATATCAGTATCCAAGAATATCAAGGGAATTTTTTAAAAGAAATACTTAGGAAGGTAGCCTAGTCATACCAGATCTTGAATTGTATTATATAACTGCAATCATCAAAACCACTTGGTACTGGCTAAGAAATAGAGGGGTAGATCAGTGGAATGAGCTAAGTACACAAGTCACAATAGTCAATGACTATAACAGTCAACTGTTCTAGCATAAGAACTCACACTTTGATAAAACCTGTTAGGAAAAATGGGCAATGGTGTGATGAAAATAGGGCATAGACCAATGACTGATACTACATACCAGAATAAAGTCCAAATTGATAACACAAACATAGGTATAAAGTTTGATAGCATAAACAAACTAGGGGAGTAAGGAATAGCTTACTTGTCAGATTTATGGAGAATGGAGAAATTTATGAGTAAACAAGAATAGAGAAAATTATGAAATGCAAAATGAATAAATCTTATTACATTAAACTGAAAGGTTTTTGCACAAACAAAGCCAATGCAACTAAAATTAGGAGGTAAACAGAAAACTGGGAAAGAATTTTTACCAGTATCATCTATGATAAAGGCCTCATTTCTAAAATAAATAGACAAGAGTCAAATTTACAGGAATACAAGCCATTCCTCAACTGATAAATGGTCAAAGATATGAACAGACAGTTTTCAGAGGAAGAAATCATAGCTATTTAGTCATGTGAAAAAAATACTTTAAATCAAGATGCAAATCAAAACAACTCTGAGGTACCACATCAAACCTATCAGATTGGCTAACATGACAAATCATGAAGATGGTAAATGTTGGAGAAGATGTGGGAAACTTGGAACACTAATTCATTTTTGGTGGAGCCATGAGCTGATCAAACCATTCTGGAAAGCAATTTGGAACCTTGCCCAAAGGGCTACAAAAATGTGTATACCCTGTGACTCAGCAATACCGCTTCTAGAACTGTATCCCAAAGAGATTATAAAAATGGGAAAAAGTTCCACAGGTACAAAAATATTTGTAGCAGTTCTTTTTTTTTGGTGGCCAAGAACTGAAAATTGAGGGAATGTCCACTAATTGGGAAGTTGCTGAAAAAGTTATGGTACATGAATGGAATAGAATACTACTGTGCCATAAGAACTGATGAACAGGAAGATTTCAGAAAAATCTGGAAAGCCTTATAGGAACTGAGACTGAATGAAGTGAGAAGAGTCAGGAGAATATTATAAACAGTAACAGCCACAGTGTCTGATGACTGTTTTTGATAGACTTAGCCCTTCACAGCAATGCAAGGACCTAAAACACTTCCAAAGGGCTCATGATGCAAAATGCCATCCACATCCAGAGAAAGAATTATGGAGTCAGAATGCAGAATGAAGCAGACTTTTCTCCTATGTTATGTTTTGTTTTTCTCATGGTTTCTCCCATTTATTTTAATTCTTTTATGCAATAGGACTAATGTGAAAATGTATTTAATAGGAATGCATAGTAGAACACATATAAGATTGCATGCCATCCTGGGGATGAAAGAAGGAGGGAGAGAGAGAAAATTTGGAACTTATGGAAGTGATTGTTGAAAACTGAAAACAAATAAATTAATAAATTTGGGGGGGAAATAATTCCTTATATAATGTGTTCTTTCATGCCTTGCTCAAAAAAATGATCATCTCTTGAAGATAACCCACTTTAATTTAGGGTGTCTCTAAATAAAGAAAGTTGTTTTTTTTCTCCCTTACATCAAGTCTGAATCAATCATTTTTTAACTTCTACCCATTGTTCCTCAGACTTCCCTCTGGAATTAAACTGTAGTGCCAATTGTCCCTAATTCTGCCCCACAAGTTCAGGCCTAATTGCTCTTCCAACAAAGCAATCTCAATACTTGAAGAAAACATTTACAATGCATATCCTCTTTTCTCTAAATATCTTTCATATAATGTAATTTCATATTGACTCTGTAGCCTCTTCAGCCACCTGATTGAAGACTTTCATATTCTACTTCAGCCTTCTTTTCCAGACTCACATCATAAATTTTCCTCTTCATATACTCAATGCTTCAGCCAAACTAAACTACCCATTACTCTCTGAGAGGTTAATAAAATATACAGATCTTCCATCTATATTTATAGGCCTATGTGACTACTCCTTTTATCAGGGGGCAGGTACTTTAGTCCCAGGAATCAAGGTAAGGACACACTTGGCTGATTCCTCTTCCTTAAGGGTTGACCACCCTTCTGGGAACATATGGAATCAATCCTGTCTCCTTTTGAACACAAACATTTTGCCTTATCAGTCACAGATGGCTTGCTCCTTTGAACTCTGGCCACAGCCACAACACATCCTATGATGAGTCATATAGAATCCTGGCACAGAGCCTATAAAGGGCTTAGTCACATAGGCTCTGACAGTGAGCCTATCAGTTGCTAAAATGCACCACACCATTTTGCCCTTTGTTTGAAACTGGATATATTCTCGGAAATTTATATTTTCCCTTCTGGTTTCACTCACAGGAATGACATTTCCCGGGAGACACTCTTTCCCTGCTGCAACTCTGGGAGCTGATATCAAGGGGCCCCCAGAATGTGAACCCAAAATTTGATGCTTCCTCAGTTTGGTGATATATGCAAATATTTCTACTAATCTGCTAAGCTTTATTTCTATCTTTCTATATTTCCTTAATACTGTTTTATATTGTCCTTACGTGCAGAGTAAACGTTATGCTGATTCCAATTCATTGTGAAGAGTGGTTATTACACTGTGTAGTCCTATACATGTACATCTGCACACACACACACGTATACTTGTGTATATGTATGCATTTACATATACACATATGTTATACACTTATGCACATATGCATGCATATGGATATGTACATATATACACATGTGTGTATATGTGTATGCAAATGTGTGTGCGAATGTATGTATGCATGTGTAGGTGTATTCATATGCATATAAGTCTATGTATGCATGTGTCTCCATGTAAGTATATGTGTATAGATACATATGTGTATGTGCGTGCATGTATATCTGCGTGTATGTGTGTGTTTGCATACGTGTTTGCAAATATGTGTGTAGATATGTGTGCATGTATGTCTATACATATACATATGTATGTGTGTAGGTAGATAGATAGACAGACAGACAAACAGACAGATAGATAGATAGATAGATATAGAAAAAATACTGCTGTGTTTATTTCCTTAAATGATACACTCTCCAAGCTCAGATTTTCGTCTCCTGAAACCAGACTTTTGTCCTAGAAGCCATAATGAACCATAATTGTTCCTTAGTTCTTGTTGCTGTTTGGCCTTCACTCTAAGAGGACACCATGACATCAGGAAGGTGACGCCATGACTTGCAAATGAATTAGATTTAAATGAGGGAGGGCTGTGCAGAGTCACCAGCCTCACTTTCTCTTCTAGAGCCATCTGGGTGCAGTAGCAAAATATAGATCAGGACAACTGGAGATGGATTCCCTGAGCTGATTAATGAAAAAGTCTAATAGTTTTAGGAAGATTTTGACAACTGTATGAAAGAAAGATTATTGAGGAGAGAAAAATCTAATCTGGAAGCCCAATTAGGACACTGTTGCAAAAGTACAGTGGGATGAAAAAAAAGTACTGTAGGATAGTGGCTATGTCTATGGAGAGAAGGGAAGGCATGGGAGAGAGCCTCAGTAGAAATAAAAGAAAAATATTTGGCAGCTGATCAGACATAGGAAGGGAGAGGGAAGAGTCAACAATAATTTGGGAGATACAAATGTTATTTAGGGAGGTGTGCCCTCAAAGGATGTGGAGACTTTTGGAGAAAGGCTTAGAGGAAAGATGCATTCTCTTTTCTACGCAGAGTTTGGAATACCTAAAGACAGTTGGTGGTGTAAGAACAGAGTATGTGTATACATTCTGTTGATGATGATGATGATGATGATGATGATGATGATGATGATGATGATGATGATGATGATGATACATCTATATATACATATAAAATATGCATTTATATATGTGGAATTCATCGGTATAGAGATTATAAAACTAAAAAAAACTAAGGAGAGCGCCTAGAGAAATATAAGTGAAAGGAGCTAGGTTAGAATGTGGAAGATATAAATGCTAATAAGATACAACCTTGATATCAGAAAGTTTACAATCAATAAAGAAATAGGAATGGAGACAGGGAATATTCATAAGTAATATTAATAAAAGGTAGAAAGAACTGATTAATAGAAGTATATATAAAACAATTTTTCATGTACATATTTGTATCTAATGCCAGGCATCTCTAGGGCAAGAGGGGATAGGGAATTAGAGGAGGATACTGAGGGGAAGGAAGAAGAAATGGATTTGCATGATAATTTTTTTGCTAAATATTTAAAACGTTTAGCAAGTTATGCATAGCGGACTTGCAATTTCATATGCAACCATCTTTTTTATTGTATTATGTTATAAAAAAGCTTGTTTTATTCTATCAAGGAAAAAGAATAAAAGAAATAATTTTCTATTTAGTTCAGATTCACCTACGAAGCTAGAAAAATAATAACATTAAATCACCTAGAAAGTTGTCACGTGATTATTGTTAACCCTTATATCTTTCAAATAAGTCCTGTAAAGCATTTTTAAAAGGGACAATATTCTGCTGTATGAGAAATATAAATAATGTATTTTAAGTACCCTTATTTAGCTATTTTAGTCATGTACATTTCTTCATGATCCCATGACTATACTATCCATGGGGTTTTCTTGACAAAGATGCTGGAGTGGTTTGCTATTTTCCTCTCCAGAGGATTAAATCAAATAGAGATTAATTGACTTGCCCAAGGTCACACAGCTAATAAGTGTTCTAGGCCACATATGAATTCTGGTCTGTTTGATTCTGTGCTCTATCCACTGAGCCATCTATCTGTCTCCTAGCAGAGGAGATTAAACAGAGGATAAGTGACTTGGCCAAGATAACACAACTAAGCGAGTGTATGAATCTGGATTTGAAATTGGTGTTCCTGATTTCAGGCCCAAGATATCATGTACTGAACTATCTCGTTGCCCCCTTAAAGAATTCTGCAAAACCTTATAGTGCCATATGAATGCCAGTTACTGTGGATAAAATGAACCCATAGTTATTGAGATCTTTTAATAGCTTTATTTCCCCAGAAATCATTGACTGTCATTTTATGATATAAACAGCGTCCTTTTTTAAAAAGTTGCTTGATTTTCCCTATGTCCCTAAAATATCTTTACTGGTACTTATACTATTCATTGAAAGTCATTTAAGTTCATTTTTTTATACAAATAAACTTACAAACATTATTTCTGAAATGAACCATTTTCACAATGACACACGAGATGCATATATACATACATGTACATATATGTGTGCATACATATGCATGTATATGTATATATGTGTACATACATAAATTATATCCCTTTAAGTTTTAAGAAGCATGTTGCATTCATTAATCATTTAATTATTCCAAAAATTCTAGGAGAGAGATAGTTTAATATTATTATTTGCATTCTGCAGCTAATAGTATTAAGGCTTCAAATGATAGAGTGCATTAGACATGATCACATAGCTAGTAAGTGCAGCTGCCATGACGGAAGCTTGAATATACAGTGAGATCTTGATTTAGTGTAAATAGTTAATACATTGAAGTGGTCACACCATTTGAGTTTGTTATACATATTTCCCTGGGACTGAACTCAATTATCATATCTTATGTAACTACAGTTTCAAATAGTACACATTTTAGTGCATGTAACAGTCACTTCAGGCGATTCATTCATTTGCACCTGTTTTGTTTTGTTTTTCTGATGCCAAATTTAGTGCTCTCTCTCCTCTGCATCACGCAATCTCTCCTAGAAAAATAATGAGGAAAATGATGTCAGGGATAGTTATTAAGCTATGTGAATCAGGAGCAGTGTTGCTTTGACTCGGTGATAGAAAAAGTACTTTCAGTAACAACAGACCTTCACTCAGGAAAGAATTGATGTTGATACGGGAATGTGAAGAGACTAGAGTTAGGGAAGGAGAAGAAGAAAGTAAATATAAAATTAGAGAGGAAAAAGGTGTTTTATATAATGAAAGCTGCTCATTTTGCTTCAATTCTACGTCTTAAAATAACAGTTTTCCTCTTAAGTTGAAATACACAGACTTGATTCTACTTTCACTGTATGTTATTTCTGAATTTGCCTCACCTGCTTTATGCAAAGCTGTCTTTGTCACATCCTAGTTAGACCTAGAACAATGGAGCCCTATGTAAAATCCATGGGTTGTTCTTTGTCTTTCAATGTCATTTTCATATGCAAATTTTTTTCTCCACTCTCACCATCAGTCTGGTTGGATATCATGATTGACTTAAAACAGCATTGGTTTGTTTAAAATATCTCTGCTATAAAGAAAGATCATTCTTTTTGGCTAATTCTCTTCTCTAACCACTTCCTGCTGAACAGCACCTTCTACAGGGATGCAGACGCTGCATTTTCTTTGATTGTATGCATGGCACAATCATAAATGCCTCTTCTGTAAGAAATCATTTCAAACCAATAAATTACATAAATAAATAAGTCAATGAATTTATTTTTTGCTTTGCAAATATTTTTAATCTTCAGGATAATGAATCACTGACCTTGCATCCTGCTTTTCCAACCTCTGAAATAATTTTGTATTATATTAAAAGTTCTTTATATCCACTGTGGCACTTAGATGTAAGGCTTTGAATCATTCAACCACATTTAACCCTATGAATCACTTGCAGTGAACTCTACTTGTGTTATTTAAGAAATAAAACACCAATGCCTATGGAAACGTTTCTTTAAATATTTTATTACTATTCAAAACAGGAGAGAGATTGCCTATTGAAGCTTTACATAGTATATATGATTACTACTCTGAAACCTACCTAAATACTACTTGTGAAAGAAGGAAATTTAATGGGAAGTATATCATACAGTCACAGGTTTTAGAACCCAAAGAGTTGCATTCCCATAAATTCTCTATGAAATATTTAGGGGAAAGCATGGAAAAATATCACATAAGATGAAAAGGTATGAAGAAGTTATACTTTGTACTCACTGAAGATATCACAGACCCATTAAAACATCAATCATATACGTATCAATGGACATATGCAGGAGTCAGAATTTGTGTTCCATCTGGACTACTTATGAATATGAATAGGGATATTCAGGAAGGTCATCATGTTTTAAGAAACTAACTTGTGTCAAACAGCATTATCCATGAAGGATGCTTGAATGTTTATTGAATTAAAAAAATTTGAAATTGCATACAATATCATAAGTTAATAGAATTATGAACCAACCTATCTTTCCAGACTTAATTATACATTATGCTGTTTTATTTACTACTTATTCTAGTCAAATTGTCCTTGGTGTTCTTCACACATGACATTTCATCTTCCTGATTTCATGCCTTTACACTGTATGTCCCCCTTCCCTGGAACACATTCCTTCCTCTCTTTTGCATCTTAAAATTCCTAGCTTTCTTCAAAACTAAGTGCAAAAGCCACTTCCTGCATGTAGCCTTTCCTAGTCCCACCAATTGCTAATATCCCTCCAATTGCCTTGAAGCTTATCCATTTATATTTTATGTATATTTATATATGCAAATAGTATTTTAACAATAAAATGTAAAATTTGAGGTCAGAGATAGTGTCATTTTTGTCTTTGTATCCTTGAAACCTGGCACATGATTAGCACTTAATAAATGCCAGCTGATGGGTTGGAGATTATCTTTCTCAGATATTGATTGACAGGTGAGCAAATTGAGACCCAGAAAGGTGCACTGATTCTTCTAAGGTCTCATAACCAATAAATAGCAGGACTCCTAAGAAGGTTAGCCACTTAAGTGGCAAAAGGATTTCATTAGTGTTCCTGTTCCTACAAATTGATACTGCATGCCTTGGACTTGAGAAGTGATATAACAAGGCTTATACATATACATACATACATATATATATATACTTAGTTTTAGAATGCAAAGGAACTGTACAGATCATGAAGTTAAGAAACTTCACTTTATAGATGAGGAAACTGTAGAAGAAGAAAGCAAAATGACTCATACAATAATAAATCAGTCAGTTCCAGAACTTGGAAAAAACATTAAGCAGCTTTTATTATCCATCACTATTATTTTTGATCCATAATTTTATCAAAAAGAAACTATGTCTTCATCACTCAGGATAATATGATTCTAATTCATAGTTCTGAGTCGGTATTATGTGGTGAATAGAGAGCTAACCCAGAGCCAGAGAGACCAGAGTTCAAGTCTCACTTCTGACACAGACTTGGTGGGTGATCCTGGACAAATCACTTTATCTCTCAGTGCTATAGGGACTAAGGTTATAAGCACAGAAGAATAAGTACAGCTTGCATTGGTAGAGAAAGTTTCCTTATCTGGGAGTTCCCTATGTTAATTAAACCACAGTTTCTTTTATCCTCATTATATATTTTTGATGTAAATATATTCCGAACAAGGTATTTCCTTAGAAAACTTTGCAATTTACTAAGAACGTAAATAATCCTCATACTTGAAACTCTAAATCTATGTTTTCTCCACATATAACTTACATTTTTTACCATTCAAGCCATAATAATATTCTTAAATGCAAATTTATACATTTCAAAATAAAATAAACTTCTGTTGGCCAACTATTCCAAATATGTGGTTATTTAAAATGTGTAATCTCTTAAATTTCTTTTTTTCTCAATTGGTGTTATTAGGATGAGTGAAAACTTAATATGGTTATAAATAAATAATTATGAATAAAATATTTTCTATTTTCTATTCATATGGAAAAAAATGCTAGTGGCTACCCAAGAATGCTTAAGGGAAAGGAAATCCAATATTCCTTTTCCTCATCTTAGCACTGGAATTGTTAAAAATCCTTGGGCAGTTCTGCTTGCACAAACATTAAGAAGGTTTTTTTTTTTTATTTACTTATTCTGGTTTTGTTGCTGTGGGTTTATCAAATATTCATGATGCTCATAGGTAAATTGCACTGACATTGTGTTTGGGGACTGCGTATGAGCCTTTGTGAATACCTTTGCAGGGGAGGTGAGTGACTTTTGCTCCATGTTTAATTTCAGTTTCTACAGGTTATTTTTTCCCCCTAATTTAGTTCCTATGTTACAGTTATTATTTCCTCAGGAAATTATACTTTAATTAGACTGAGTTTCCTCCCAATAAAATATTCTAAAGCCTTATGTCAGAAAGCTCATAAAGCTAATAATAAAAACTAGAGATTTATGGAAGAATGTAAAGTATCAAAACAATATATCATGCAAATGTTTCCTTTGAATGACACTTGGAATCTGGGACTCTTGCCAGGAAATAAAAGCATTTTGGCCATATAGTTCCTGGATCAAAAGATCAAATGTGTTGATTCATGATCTATTTTCTCATTTCTCAGAAAAAAAAGAAATAGACAAAGAACACTCCAAAGGAAAGTTGCAATCTATATTGTTAAATACTAGGATTAAGAATTTAACTTAGAGCTCATGATAATTCTTGTATATCTATATGGTGCTTCACTTGAAGCATTGTTACATAGCCATATTTAACAATACTAGCATTATGAAAGGAAAATGAGTAGAAAATACATTCTCTGATCATATCGAAAGCAAAGGAAATGTGAATCCCACACATGTATATAATAACTAGTATGCAGTTTTCCAGATTTATTTTTAATCTGATACATTTCCCAGCTAATCCATCTTTTCAAAAATTTAAATTCATTAATTCTCCTCATTTTTCATACTTCATTTAGTGTTATATTTTAAAATAATTCATGTAGTCTTTCACAATTTACTGTAATTAATTAACCCCTTCCCTCCAAGTTAAGACATACAAACAACATTTGAACTTCCATGAAGAATGACCATTTCTTTACAAAACTAAAACATAGACCAAGTTTTGTAAAATAAATAAAAACCTATAAAGCCACCAAATTCATTGAACTTGCTTTAAATTTTAAATATCAATAAAATATATGCATACTTTCACGAACATAAAATGTTACTTTAGGTGGCAGGAAAATTTCAATTGAAAAAGCCATAAAATCTCCTATATTCTTGACTGATTTAACTGCATAGCTTGTCACTTTGGGTAACTGCCTGTGTTTGGAATAACAATAATTTGCCCACAGTGGAACTATACACTTTTATCTTCTCAGAAGATGATATTTCCTCTTGTCATTTTCACTGCAACTTGACTTTCCCAGAATGGATAGCAATTTACCTATACAGTTCTGCCCCTTGAGTAGTTCTCCATCCATGAAAAGTGAAATGATGTGACTCAGTTGAAGTTCATGCAGGTAAGATCTTGAGAAATAATCCACTTAATTTCCTCATGAATATAATAGAAATATTAAGACTTTTTCAAGTATGGGCAGTGATAAATAAGTATTCGTTTGTGTGTAGGAGAATACAGGAGAATACAGAATCATGCTTTGAATTAGTTTAATGGAATTTGAGTTAAGCATTTCATGGACTGTTTACTAATGAAGGAAAACCTACTAAATTTTATAAATAAGAATTATATTTGTTTCCCTCCAAACACCATTTACTGCAAATGTCTCATTGTGGCTTGGATTTGACCATGGGTTCTCAAAAGTCATGCCAGTAACTAAAAGTTTTAGTAGATTGTGAAAGCCTTTGAATATAATCCAGATTATAGACTATTTTCTGTCAGATAACCAGTCCAGCTAAATCCAGGACAATAACCAAAGGGTTAACAACCAGATTATCTTTTTTTTTACCCATAATGATTTAGAAAGATAATTGCTCCTTTCATACAAAATATATTTCAGAAAATAAAGAGCTAAATAAGATCCTACATACTGAGCCAGTATACACTACAATCTTCAATAGGAAAGTAGGCACAAGGGGAGATGATCTATTAGTTCATTTTAACATCAATGCAATATTCACAGCACCTGTGGCAGCCATGAATATGCTGGCACGATTCTGAATTGCAAAATACAACAGACTCACCACATGGAAGAAAGAACCAAAACATTAACTCAGACACCAGAAAGCCATATCCCAACACCAGAAAGTCAATCCACCATAGTACCAAAAAAATCTATACACACAATAACAATACAGACGGCAACACTATCCCCAAGCCTTCCCTCTATTGGACTTACCACAAGCCAATTCCCTTAAATCATAAATAAACTCCCTTAAACAAAATCACAAACAAGTACTCTCATTCATGCTAGGCAGCTGCCTGGTTTCCTCTCTTCCCCTTAGTTCTAAAGGCTCTGACCAAATTTTCTCTCAGCTCTGCTCTATCTCTGCGTCTTTCTGTTCCATCCTTCCTTTTTCATATGATTTAGATTCATGTGACTCAGGCTTTCATGTGACTTAAGCAGGTCACATAAGTCTATTAATGGATGGGAAAGATCTTTCCATTTCATCAGAAAGAAAACAATTACATTAAAAATACATTCACAATTCTGCCATCAATACCAAACACAGTGGTAATTGCTGATAATAACAATACTGCTAATCATAGTAATATATGCACATTTTCTCTTCAAAGAATGTATGTTCTAATGGAAGAGGCAACATGCAAGTAACTAGGTATGTACAAACTATATTCAGAATGGATAGAAGATAATCTGAGAGAAGAAAGCAAGAACTACACTGGGAAAATATGGTTTATCTTCAAGAAATGAAAGACCAAAGGCTAACAGTGTCACTCATACACATCGTGAATACTTTTGAAAAGAATTTGAATGCTCTATGATTAGCATAGAAGAGTACCAAAAAAAAGAAAAAGAAAAAGGAAAAAGAAAAGAAATTAGCTATGTCGTTGAAGACAGAAAACTCATATTTACAACTAATTAGACATAATTTTATTCTCAACTGTGTGCGCAGAGATCATTGACTAGTTACAGTAAAGGTCAAAATAATTGCAAAATCAGAAAAAAAGGAGAAAAGAAGACATTGAGTGCAATTTCAATCATTCTAAACTAAGTCTTTAAAATAGGCTGTTGTTACTGAAAAGCAGGAAATAGTTAAAAGCACAGATATTGACTCTACTGCCATTTCTTCCCAAAGCAGCCACACTAAGAAAGGTGAAAGATTACAGAAATTACTTTAGTCCCCCAAAAACTTTATTTTCTTTTTTAAACAGAGCAACATAATAGGCAAAAGCAATATAATTCTAGTATATAAATATGTCTGCAAAGCTTTATTGAAACAAATGAGTGAAAATAATTAGCATATCATATTATGATCAATGAATACATGGTTTATGATGAAAGCAATTTTAGAGATCTTGGCAGTAAATAGCTCAATTACATCATACAAAAAATATTGCTGCAACCAGAAAGGAAACAACAAATGGAACAGATTTAAGTTACATTAGATAACTGCTGAGGTCCCTTCCAATTCTCGAATTCTGTGATTCAGTGATTCTGCCATTATCTATACAGTGATATATTCTCAGCATGCATGGAATTGGAACCATCACATTTGGAGTACAACACATTAGTATGAAATTTAAAATATTAAATCAGAACGAGCACTTACAATTCAAATACATAAAGAAGAAATCTGCATGTAAAATGATGCAATTCAAAAGTATTCAGAAATCCATTTCCCAGAGAGTTGATAAAGGAGGCGCTTACAAAAGAATAGATAGTACATTACTCCGAAAAAAATGGAACCTCGAAGAAAATTACACCTTGCAACTAATGTAATTACTTTCCCATGTTATGGAATCTTAATTAAAATGTCATATAGTCACATTGAAAGCATATATGAAGAAAATCTTAGACAAAGTACATGAAATATGTCAAGAAAATTTTCTATAGCTTGCTATATCATAACATAACATAATATAACATAACAAGTATGCCTTTTATTTGGCCATTAAAATAATGATAATTATTTGATAGAAGAACAAAATATCACACTTTAAATTTTCTTAAAACAGTGACTCTACCACATATGTTAAGGTAAAATAAGATACTCTGACAGAGAATTTGGAATGTTTCTATAAAGACTGGCTTTGTTCAGGAATCTACTGACCATTAACATCAGAGAGTTATAAAATAGAAAATATATGCTCATCTGTGATTTTTGCTAGTATCCTGAAGGGTAATCTATACAAAAGCTCAAATATAAGAAAAATTTCCAATTGAGGAAGTTTCCAAAATGTGCTCACAGATGACATTATTTCGATCCCAGAACTCAATAAAGCCTACTCAGTATAAATGCATAATTATTCAAAAGGAGCTGTCAATGAAGGATTATCACTTAACAAAACAAGGGAAATAAATGATAGCAAAAGGTAAAATAATTACATAAACTTCAATTATACTTAATTGGCAAACTTTGTTTGAAAAAATAATGTGAAAAAATATGGAGGGAAATTTTTAACTAGGAAAATTTCTGCATTTTTTTTCTGAAAAGAGATGCACATCTAAGACATATGGAATAATGGAATCAATGTGTAGAACAAAAAGCCATTTCCCAAAAGGCAAATGGTCAAAGGACGTGAAAACTTCTGAAACAAATGTGCATTTTAAACAGCCATATGAAAGAATGTTATAAATAAGTAATGAGACATGATAATCATACCTCATACTGACCAAACTGTCAAAGATGACATTGATGGAAAAGTTGACAAGGTTGTACATGTATACACATACATATACACATACATACATATCTATGACAGACTCATCATCCTTGTTTCCAGATGGAGGGGTAGGGGGGCACATCCATAGACGCTAAATGCAACTACATTTTATGTATATCTTTTTATTGGATATTCTTGTTATGTTTCATCAAAGTAAACTTTTTCTTTGTTAAATACTCATTGCCTAGTGAATGTCTTATTTTGTCCCAACATCAAATCTGAACCAAGAGATTGCTAGCTTTAGAGCTGTACCTGCAACAAAGAGTAAGAAAATTTAAGGATAAATGTGATATTATTACAACAGAAACGATGGAAAAGATGTCAAGATTTCTATCACAAGAGGTTTATTCCATTCATTATAGAGAAGCTACTGCATTTAGATGCTACTATATCAGTCCCTGAATAGCTTCATGGGAAAGCAGAAATTGGAATAAATAAAACAAAAATGAGAAAATTGTTCAGATAAAACCAAGTATTCACAGAAGGTAGTTTTGAATGAAACACAATTATGTAGGTTTTGATGGGTCAGTTCCAAAGATATTTAAAAGAAAGGACAATAGCAATATAATGGACAATTATCCTGGGAATTATAACTATGGAAAACTGGGAATTGAAAAGATATCGATAACTACTGACCCACACAACTACTCTTTCATGTCTAGAAAATGTTTTTGAAAATACTTATCTCCCTATCTCATCTTAATATACCCTCATATTATTAGATGACAGTTTGGAGGAAGATATGAACAAAAGCCATTAATCATGAAAAGACATGGACTAGTTGAAATTTCTACCACTGGGGTCAGTATTGACATTGATAAAATCATGGAGTAATCAAGTATTCAAATATGAAAATATTTCAAGTATTAGCTGAGTAGCCAAATTCTTTATTTCAAACAAATTAGTAATTATGTTATTTTTATTTAAATAACATTATGTTTTTTCCAAATGGTTCATGTTCTAAAAAGCAATTTAGTATTTAGACATTACATTGGGGGCAGCTAGCTGGCACAGTGGATAGTGTAAGGTCTGGAGTCAAGTTAACTCCTCCTCTTGAGTTCAAATCAGATCTCAAATAATTACTAGCTCTGTGACCCCAGGCAAGTCACTTAATCCACTTTGCCTCAGTTGCCTTATTTCTGAAATGAGCTGGAAAAGGAAATGACTAACCACTCCAATAGTTTTGCCAAGAAAATCTCAAATGGTGTCAAAAAAGTAGGTACAACAGATGCAACTTAACAAATAACACATTACATTGCAAGCCAATAAGAATTTCTCTCCTTCTTGATTTTTTATCATTCCAGAATAGTTAGTATTTGATCAATGTTTAACTAATAATTTAAGTACTTCTTTATTCATTACTTGATCCTTCAATAAAATTTTATCTTGAAACAAAGGCTCTAAAGGAAAATACTCCACAATGGAAATCAAATCAATATATTTTATTTAGATGATTCATTTTCAAAATATTTCATTTCAATTTCATAACTATCTCCATAGAGATATTTATCATAGTGAACATTCTATCCTCTTTCATCAAGTTCCAATCTATTCCTCAGCTACTTTTTGTGCTCCAAGTTCTATCTTCCGGGGTAAAGAAGAGATTTAATCGTATTCTCTGTGATAACCCTTCATATATTCATAGAAAGCTCTAATATATATCACATATATATATATATACACATATGCTTTCTAATGTCTCTTTTTCTCACAGAATCAATCACAGAATCTTGTAAGATGAAGGAATGACAGAAGTAATTAAGTTCAATTTGTACTCAAACATGAAGATTGTTTATGATGCACGTGAGAAGTCCTATGATTGCTTGAGGACTAGAAATGAGGAGGAAGCTACTATATATCAAGAAAATTTATTCCATATATACAAAACTTCATTAAACAAGAAGTTTCTTCCTTACATTAGGTCTAAATTTTCTTCTCTGACTTCTTTCTCTTGCTCATACTTCCCGCCAAGGCCAAGTCGAACAAAAGTTTGCATGTGACAGCCCTTCAGATACATCAAAGGAGACACTGTATAAGTGTATATATGTATATATATATGTGTGTGTGTGTGTGTGTATATCTATAATGTTTTCTGAGTGCTAAATAAACCCAGATCTAAAAAAATGAGTTTTAGCTATTCTAGTTATTTTGAATCTTTAAATTTAATTATTTGAACTCAAGTAAAAAGCTACATTTCATTGACTCTTTTAGGATTTTATATTATTAGATTTTTTGTTAATTTAACTTTTAACATTCATTTTCACAAAATTTTGGGTTACAAATTTTCTCCCCTTTTATCCCCTCCCGCCCCAAACACCAAGCATTCTAATTGCCCCTGTGACCAATCTACTCTCTCTTCTATTATCCCTCTCTACCCTTGTCTCCGTCTTCTCTTTTGTCCTGTAGGGCCAGATAGCTTTCTATACCCCTTTACCTGTATTTCTTATTTCCTAGTGGTAAGAACATTACAGTTGATCCTAACACTTTGAGTTCCAACTTCTTTACCTCCCTCCCTCTCCACCCCTTCCCTTTGGAAGGCAAGCAATTAAATATAGGACAAATCTGTGTAGTTTTGCAAATGACTTCCATAATAGTTGTGTTGTATAGGACTAACTATATTTCCCTCCATCCTATCCTGTCCCCCAATACTTCTATTCTCTTTTGATCCTATCCCTCCCCATGAGTGTCGACCTGGAATTGCATTCTCCTCCCCATGCCCTCCCTTCTGTCATCCCCCCCACCCTGCTTGTCCCCTTGTCCCCCACTTTCCTGTATTGTGAGATAGATATAGCTACCAAAATGAGTGTGCAATTTATTCTTTCCTTTAGTGGAATGTGATGAGAGTAGACTTCATGTTTTTCTCTCACCTCCCCTCTTTATCCCTCCACTAATGAGTCTTTTGCTTTCCTCTTTTATGAGAGATAATTTGCCCCATTCAATTTCTCCCTTTCTTGTTCCAATATATTTCTCTCTCACTGCTTGATTTCATTTTTTTAAGATATGATCCCATCCTCTTCAATTCACTCTGTGCACTCTGCCTCTATGTATGTGTGTGTGTGTGCATGTGTGTGTGTGTACTCCCACCCAGTACCCAGATACTGAAATGTTTCAAGAGTTACAAATATTGTCTTTCCATGTAGGAATGTAAACAGTTCAACTTTAGTAAGTCCCTTATGACTTCTCTTTGCTGTTCACCTTTTCATGGTTCTCTTCATTCTTGTGTTTGAAAGTCAAATTTTCTTTTCAGCTCTGGTCTTTTCATCAAGAATGCTTGAAAATCCTCTATTTCATTGAAAGACCATTTTTTCCCCTGAAGTATTATAGTCAGTTTTGCTGGGTAGGTGATTCTTGGTTTTAGTCCTAGTTCCTTTTGACTTCTGAAATATCCTATTCCATGCCCTTCGATCCCTTAATGTAGAGGGTGCTAGATCTTGTGTTACCCTGATTGTATTTCCACAATACTTAAATTGTTTCTTTCTAGCTGCTTGCAATATTTTCTCCTTGACCTGGGAATTCTGGAATTTGGCCACAATGTTCCTAGGAGTTTCTCTTTTTGGATCTCTTTCATGCGGTGTTCTGTGGATTCCTTGAATATTTATTTTGCCCTCTGGTTCTAGAATCTCAGGGCAGTTTTCCTTGATAATTTCATTCAAGATGATGTCTAGGCTCTTCTTTTGATCATGGCTTTCAGGTAGTCCCAAAATTTTTAAATTGTCTCTCCTGAATCTATTTTCCAGGTCAGTTGTTTTTCCAATGAGATATTTCACCTTATCTTCCATTTTTCCATTCTTCTCTCTTTGTTCTGTGATATCATGCTTTCTCGCAAAGTCCTTAGCCTCCATCTGTGCCATTCTAGTTTTGAAAGAACTATTTTCTTCAGTGAGCTTTTGAATCTCCTTTTCCATTTGGCTAATTCTGCTTTTGAAAGCATTCTTCTCCTCAATGGCTTTTTGAGCCTCTTTTGCCACATGAGTTAGGCTAGTTTTCAAGGTGTTAATTTCTTCAACATTTTTTTGGGTCTCCTTTAGCAGGGAGCTGATCTGCTTTTCATGCTTTTCTTTCATCTCTCTCATTTCTCTTCCCAGCTTTTCCTCTACCTCTCTAACTTAATTTTCAAAATTCTTTTTGAGCTCTTCCATGGCCTGAGCCCATTGGGTGGGCTGGGACACAGAAGCCTTGATTTCTGTGTCTTTGCCTGATGGTAAGCATTGTTCTTCCTCATCAGAAAGGAAGGGAGGAAATGCCTGTTCTCCAAGAAAGTAGCCTTCAATAGTTTTATTTCTTTTCCCTTTTCTGGGCATTTTCCCAGCCAGTGACTTGACCTCTGAATATTCTCCTCACACCAACCTCGCCTCCTGATCCTCCCAGCCAGCGTTTGGGGACTGAGATTCAAATGCTGCTTCCAGCCTTAGGGCTTTTGGAGGGGGTAGGGCTGCTATTCAGTATGAGATTATGTTCAGGTGGTCAGATCGGGGCAGGGCCGCCTCTCAGGCTCAGTTCCCTCAGGGGGTTTATGCACAGACCTTCCACAATGGTTTCATGCTCCCGCCCTCTTGGGGAGCCCTGGTCTGCAGCCGCCTCTCAGCTTCTACCTCCCGGGGGGCCCAAATCATGGGGGCACCCCACTCCCCTCTCGATCCGCCAAAGAGACTCTCTCACCAACCTCCGTCACCTGTGGGCCGAGGGACTTGTGCGGCCGCTGGAGATCCCATCCCTGAAGTCTGTTTGGGTCTGTTTCTCTTGGTGCCGTGGCCACAGCAGGTCTGGGCTGGGCTGGGCTCCGCGTCTGCAGCGCGACGGACCTTTTGCGAGAGGTTTGCAGGTCCCTCTGTGGGTGGAGGGACCCGCGTGGCTGCTGGAGATCCCGTCCCCGAAGCCTGCTCGGATCTTTTCCTCTCAGTGCCCTGGCCACTGCAGGGCTGCCCTCAGCTCCCGGTCCCGGTGCCCAGTCCACAGCGTGAAGGACCCCCCGCGAGAGGTTTGCAGGTCCCTCCGGAACAGAAATCTCCCTCGCTCCAATATTCCATGGCCTCTGGGTGCAGAATTCGCCGTGAGTTACTCCCCTGTAGCAGTTCTGTGGGTTGTGGGTTCGAGCTATGTGTATGTGCATCTTTCTACTACGCCATCTTGGCTCTGCCCTTATTAGATTTTTTTACCGAATGTTCTAGTCAGTAAAGACATCATTCAATGACTTCCTGTAGTAGGAGTTCAGGACCCTTCTAACATTATGTTTATTTTCCTCTGAATGCTCATTAATTCATCAATGTTCTCCCCCCTCCCTGAATGTGGCACTCTACACAACACTTTAAGTGGGATCTGACCAGAGCAAAGTGGGGCTGTCATTACTCTCATCCTAGACATGACACTGCTCTCAGTAAGTAACTTGTTTTTCCATTCTCCTAGTGACGTATCTGGCCCCCTTTTTTATAAACTGTAGTTTTGAAGAGCAGTCTAGAGCCCTGAGAATGTAAGTGATTTCCCTGTGTCTCAGGAATAGGTTGTGAACCCAAGTCTTGTAGGTTTTTCAAGAAGCTCTCTCTACCACCTCACAGTGCCTCTCAAAATTGGAAAATATGCAAAATATATACAGGATAAACATGAAGTAATTTTTGTCAGGGTGCATGCTTGCCACAGGAAGGATGAGGAAAAAGTTCATGTGGAAAAAGGTACTGAGGAGCCAACATGGTGAAGTTAAAACAGGGACTTCCTGGAGCTCTCCCCCAAAGTCCTCCAAATACTCGTCAAAAAATTACTGCAAGCAAATTCTAGAGCTACAGAACACACAAAATGACAAACAAAAACAAGATCCCAGACGAAGACAACCTGGAAAGTTGACAGGAAATGCCTTTCATAGCAGGCAGGGAATGGAGCACAGTCCAGTGTGGGCCGCACCAGTGCAGATCAGACGGAGAAAGATCAGGGGAATGAAATACTGGTAGCAGTGATAGTTTCCAGACTTCTCAACTCACAAACACCAATCATGCCAGTGGGAAAACTCTGTGGGACCTGAGTGAAAGGGGAGCAAGCCATCTGGCCAGGAATAGCCCCAACCAAAGGGTGAGTGAGGAGTGGGGCTGGGAGCAACAGCAGAAGTATTAAAGGCTTCTCCCAGAGCTCTGGGCACAGAGATGGTGAGAGATTAAGCCACTGATACAAAATCCCTGAAACCTTGGATAGTACCCCCCACCACCACTGGAAATAGAGACCTACCTGGATGAAGAGTTAGAAAGTCAAGTATTTGTTTGGGAAGATGAGTAAACATTGTGAAAGAATTCAGACTACAGAATCTTAATTTAGTGACAAGGAAGATAAGGGGATACAATCAGAGGAGGATAGCAGAGTCAAAGCTCTTATATCAAAAGCGTCCAAGAGGAATATGATTGATCCAAAGCCATGGAGGATCACAAAAAAAATGATTTTGAAAATCAAGTAAGAGAAGTAGAAGAAAAATTGGTGAAAGAAATGAGAGTGATACAAAAAAAATCACGAAAATTGAGTCAACAACTTGCTAAGAGAGACCCAAAAAATACTGAAGAAAATATAATCTTAAAAAATATACTAACTCAAATGGCAAAAGAGGTCCAAAAAGTCAATGAGGAGAAGAATGCCTTAAAAAGCAGAATTAATCAAACAGAAAAAGACGTCCAAAAACTCACTATAATTTCCGTCAAAATTAGAATGGAGCAAATGAAAGCTATTGACTTCATGAGAAATCAAGAAATAATAAAATAGAACCAAAAGAATAAAACAAAGTAGAACACAATGTGAAATGTCTCTTTCGAAAAACTACTGACCTAGAAAATAGATACAGAAGAGATAATTTAAAAAATTATTGAACTATCTGAAAGCCATAATAAAAATAAAAGTTTAGACGTCATCTTTCAAGAAATTATCAAGGAAAACTGCCCTGATATTCTAGAACCAGAGGGTAAAATAGAAATTGAAAGAATTCAATGATTGCCTCTGGAAAGAGATACTAAAAGTAGAACTCCTAGAACTATTGTAGCCAAATTCCAGAATTGCCAGGTCAAGGAGAAAATATTGCAAGCAGACAGAAAGAAAGAAGTTCAGTAGTGTGGAAACACAATCATCATAACACAAAATCTAGCAGTTTCTACACTAAGCAATCAAAGAGCTTGGAATATGATGTTCTGGAGGTCAGGATTAAAACCAAGAATCACCTACACAGCAAAACTGACTATAATCTTTCAGGGTAAAAAGAATGGAAATACAATGAAATAGAGGACTTTCAAACATTCTTGATGAAAAGTCCACAGCTGAATAGAAAATTTGACTTTCAGATACAAGAATCAAGAAAAGTATGAAAAGGTAAACAGGAAAGAGAAATCATTAGACTCACTAAATTTGAAATGTTTACATTCTTGCATGGAAAGATAATATGTATAACTTATGAGACCTTTCTCAGTATTAGGGTAGTTGGAGGAGATAGACAAATAGGTAGGTAGGGAGAGAGAGAGACAGAGAGAGAGAGAGAGAGAGAGAGAGAGAGAGAGAGAGAGAGAGAGAGAGAGAGAGAGAGAGAGAGAGAGAGAGAGATGGCACAGGGTGAGGTGAATATGAAGCGACGGTGTCTAAAAAATAAAACTTAAGGGGTGATAGAGGAATACATTGGGAAAAGAAGAAAGGGAGAGATAGAATAGGGATAAATTATTCCGCATAAAAGAGGCAAGAAAAAGATTTTACAATGGAGGGGAAGAAGAGGGAGGTGAGTAGGAATGTGTGTGCCTTGGTCTCATCAGATTTGGCTTAAGGAGGGAATAATGTACACACTCACTTGAATATCTTACCCAACAGGAAAGTAGGAGGGGAAGTGGATAAGATAAGGGGGAAAATAGAAGGGAGGACAGATTGGGGGAGGAAGTAGCCAGAAGCAAACACTTTAGAAAAGGAACAGGGTCAAAGGAGAAAATAGAATAATGGGGGGCAGGATAGGATGGAACGAAATATATTCTTTCACAACATGATTATTACAGAACTGTTTTGCATAACTGCATATGTATAACCTATATTGAATTTCTTGTTTTCTCAATGTGGGCGGGTGGGGAGGGAAGAAGGGAGAGAGTTTGGAACTTAAAGTTTTAAAAACAAATGTTAAAAAATTATATTGCATGCAACTGGGAAATAAGATATACACGCAATGGGATATAGAAATCTATCTTGTCCTTCAAGAAAGTAAAGGAAAAGAGAATAAGGGGAGATGCTAAAAAGGAAGACAGATTACGGGAAGAAGTAGTCAGAATGCATGCCATCTCAGGGTGGAGGGCAGGGGAAAGATGGGGGGAAAATGTGGAACTCAAAATCTTGTGGAAATGAATGTTGAAAACTAAACATATATAAATAAATTTAAATCTTAAAAAACAAGCAAAGCAAAAATTTTCTCAAGTACTGAAGTAGGTACCTGATAGCTGACAACAGTTCATATTTTCAAAATGTTTCTCACCCAAGGAAAGACTAAGGATAAATTTAAAGTTGTTTACCATTAAGCTCTAGTGGGAAAATTTAAAGTCATTAAAATAGTTGAACTTTCATCAATAAAGTTCCACATTGTTCTTAAAAAAAGAAGAGAGGATCTCATAGTTTACATTTATTTAGTTCATTGGTGGAGAAAGGAAGTTTTAGGTCTAGGAAGATGGACAGAACTTTGAAATGGAAGTCAGGAAATCTACTGCCACTGTGGGATTCTATTTCACTGTATCTAGTTAGGCAAGTAATAAACAGTTAGATAGTGCAATGGATAGAATACTAAAGTTGGATTCAGTAAGACATAAGTTCAAATCTAACCTTAGATACTTTGTGACCCTGGACATTTCACTTCACCTGCCTCATTTTCCTTATTTTATAATGGAAATAATAATAACACCTACCTCTCAGGGTTGCTGTGAGGATCGACTGAGATTATATTTATAAAGTGCTTTTCAAACCTTAAAACACTATATAAATGATAACTGTCAAGATCATTCTAAGGAGATTAGGAAGCACACTGTTGGTTGCATTAAGCTTATGGTTTGTGCGATCTCTCTGGGTCAAATACCAGTGTGCCCTTAAAGGGATGAAATTATTGTCTAGATAACCAACTTTCTGCGGCAAACTCCAGTCATTTAGGATAATAATTGTCCTTTTAAACCAATATTTCTGAAACTGATTATACCTTGATTATAGAAATTAAGAATTTCATTAGTGGTTTTTCTATTTATTTCTTTGGGTATTCACAGAAAATGTTTCTGAGGGTTAATAAAAAAAGAACTTACTTTAAAAAAAATAAAAAGATACTGAGTTGAGTTTTGAAGGAAAAAACAGATTCTAAGAACAGATGTGAGAAGGAAGTACATTATAGATATAGGAAGTTGTGGGTGCAAAGGCATGATACAATAGACGGAGTATGGTGTGTGAGGAACACCAAGAAGGACAACACATGCTTGTCCTTATGATCCCTTATGAAAAAATCCTGCCCTTTATGTCTAGGCATCCAACCAGTACTGAATCCATCTGTATTATTATCTCACCCATATGTTTCCATATTCTCCATTATAATAGTATGAGAACATCATCAAAAGTTGTGTCCATATGTGTAATTATTGCTAACTATCATATGCCAATTTAATAATCTTCTTTAAAAAAGTAAATGAGGGGGGCGGAGCCAAGATGGCGGAGTGAAAGCAACGACTCACCTAAGCTCCTGGAAAAACTCCTCTGGATATCTCCGGGGGGAGAGTCCAACCAGACTTTGGAGGTGTAAAATCAAGTGGGTGACGGACTTTGACGGATTCGGAGCCCAGGCTGGACCATAGGGTCCACGGGAGGGATCTGTTCCGCGGCGGTAAGACCCAGGCGCACAGCGCAGCGCAGTTGGCGCGGCAGGGCGGAGGGGACCAGAGGAGCCCGAGAGTGGTGGGTGAGACCAGCAGAGCAGGAGATAAGCCAGGCCGAGCCGGTGAGAGCCACTGAGTGCCAGACATCAGCGCAGCAGCCCTTGAAATCTTCAGCCTGAAGACGGACTTCGGTGGGTCATTACTTGAACTTCCAGGAACTGGGATGGCAGAGTGATCAGTAAGTGCTCTCTCCTCCCCCCTGATGACCCTGAGGGAACCATAAAATTCTTCCCCAGATTAATCCTGGATCAGCGGGAAGAGCAGAAGGGGGCGAGTGGTCTCATAACACCAGAGGCTGGAAAAGTGGCAAAGGGGGATTCTTCCTACGGTATTGGAGACGGCTGGAGGGACAGACGACCCAGGGCAGAGAAAATTCGCACTGAGACCCAGGCAAGCCTCAGAGCCGGGAGACGAGCCCCAGGAGGGGCGGGAACACGCGTTAGCTTCTAGGCGTGCCCCAGCCCTCCAGGGGAAAAGGGAAGACAATAGGGAAGCTGGGATCACCATCCCCTGACCTTGCCTTTGCCTCAAGTCAGCTGAGGAGATATCCTGAGGACAGACCACCCCTCCCACATACCTAACAAGCTAACCCCAGGGTTGATCAGGGAAACAAAAAACAAAAGCCTGCTTTTAGCCTAGACACACATCAGCTCAACTTAAAGATCTGTACCTTCTGACTGAAAGAACCAAAAGCTACAACACTCAGCCAACATCATGAATCGGAAAAAGCAGACGAAAATTGAAAAAACCATAGAATCTTTCTATGGGGATAAGGACCAAAACACAAACACCAAAGAGGTCAGAGCTGAGACTGTACTTCCATCTGAAACCTCAGATGGGACTATGAATTTCTTGCAAGCACAACTAGATTACCTGGAACGTCTGAAGAAGGATATAAAAGAAAAACTGGCCAATGATTTTAAAACTATAAAAAAAGAATTCACTGATGAGAACATCACCCTGAAAAAGAAAATTGAAGAAATGGAAAAGGAAGTTCAAAAATTAACTGGAGAGAATAATTCCCTAAAAGGAAGAGCTAATCAAATGGAAAAGGAAACCCAAAACCTAATTGGGAAAATTGATTAGATGGAAAAGGAAACCCAAAACCTAACTGGGAAAATTGGTCGAATGGAAAAAGAAGTACAAAAATTAAATGGAGAAAATAGCTCCTTAAAGGGAAAAATTGGTCAGATGGAAAAGGAGATGGAAAAGATAACTGAAGCAAACACTACGATGAAGATTAGAATTGGGCAAGTAGAAACTAATGACTCAATGAGGCAACAAGAATCAGTCAAACAAAATCTAAAGAATGAAAAGATAGAAGAAAATGTAAAATATTTAATTGGAAAATCAACTGACCTGGAAAATAGATCCAGGAGAGAAAATATAAGAATTTTTGGCCTGACAGAAACCCATGATGAAGAAAAGAGTCTGGACAATATCTTCCAGGAAATAATCAAGGAAAACTGCCCAGAAGTACTAGACTCAGAGGGCAAAATAGTCATCGAAAGAATCCACCGTTCCCCTCCCGAAAGGGATCCCAAACTCAAAACCGCAAGAAATATAGTTGCCAAATTCCAGAGCTATCAAGTGAAGGAGAAAATACTACAAGCAGCCAGAAAGAAACAATTCAAATATCAAGGACACACAGTCAGGATCACACAGGACCTTGCAGCTTCTACATTAAAAGATCGAAAGAATTGGAACCCAATATTCCATAAGGCAAAGGAGTTGGGACTTCAACCAAGGATCAACTACCCAGCAAAGTTCTGCATAACATTTCAGGCAAGGAGAAAGTCATTCAACGAAATAAGGGATTTCCAGAACTTCCTGACCAAAACACCAGAACTCAATAGACAATTTGATCTTCAAATGCAGGTCTCCAGAGAATCATAAAAAGGTAAACAGAGGGGAAAAAACAAAAACAAAAACTTGCTACTCAATTAGGGCAAACTGTTTTCCTCCCTATAAGGGAAGATGATACCTGTTAATCTTGAGAACTGTGCAGCTATTATGATAAAAGGGATATATGTAGAGGGAACGGGCATAAAGTAAATGATGTCATGTCAAAAATATGATTTAAGTATGAGAAGGGAATGTAATAGGAGGTGTGGAAAGGGGGAAGCAGAAAATGGCAAATTATATCACAGGAAGAAGTACAAAACTATAGTAGAGGGAAGGAGGGGAGGGAGATGAGCATTGTTTGAGAGGTACTCTCATCTGATTTGTTCAAAGGAGGGAACAATAATCTTAAGTAGATAAGCCTAACTAGCTCTAGAGGTAGTAGGAGGGGAAGGGGGAAGAAAGGGGAGGGTGGCTAAAAGGGAGGAAAGAAGCAATAAGAGTAAAGGGGACTAAAAGGGAGGGGGGTCAAAAGAAGGAGGGGAAGGCTGCAGGAGGAGGGGGAGAAAAGTGAATACTATTGAGAAGGGGAAGGGAGACGGGAGAGCTAAAAGCACAAATGGTGGGAAAGAGGTTGGAGGGAAATACACAGATTGTAATCATAACTTTGAATGTGAATGGAATGAACTCTCCCATAAAACGGAGACGGACAGCAGAATGGATTAAAAGCCATAATCCAACAATATGCTGCTTACAAGAAACACATTTGAAACGGGCGGATACACAGAGGATAAAGATCAAAGGATGGAGCAGAACATATTGTGCTTCAGCTCATGTAAGAAAGGCAGGAGTAGCAATCCTAATCTCAGACAAAGCAAAAGCAGAAATAGATCTAATCAAAAGGGATAAGGATGTAAACTATATCCTGCTAAAAGGCACCATAGACAATGAAGCAATATCATTACTAAACATGTATGGTCCAAGTGGTATAGCATCCAGATTCTTAGAGGAGAGGTTGGAGGAGTTGAAGAAAGAAATTGACAGCAAAACTATACTAGTGGGGGACCTCAACCTCCCCCTGTCTGAACTCGATAAATCCAACCTCAAAATAAACAAGAAAGAGGTTAAGGAGGTAAATAAAACTCTGGATAAGGTAGATATGATAGATCTTTGGAGAAAATTAAATGAGAATAGAAAGGAATACACTTTTTTCTCAGCGGTACATGGAACATTTACAAAAATTGACCATGTACTAGGACATAAAAATCTCACAATCCAGTGCAAAAAGGTAGAGATAATCAACGCATCCTTTTCAGATCATAATGCATTAAAAATTACTTGTAATAAAAGGCCATGGAAAGAGAAACCAAAAATCAATTGGAAACTAAATAATCTAATGCTAAAGAAGGGTTGGGTTAAAGAAGAAATCATAGAAACAATCAACAATTTCATTCGAGAGAATGACAATAGTGAGACAACATACCAAAACTTATGGGATACTGCAAAAGCAGTTATTAGGGGAAGTTTTATATCTCTGAATGCTTACATAAATAAAATACAGAAAGAAGAGATCAATGACTTAGGCTTGCAGTTGATAAAGCTAGAAAAAGAACAAATTGAAAATCCCCAAGTAAATACCAAATTAGAAATACTGAAAACCAAAGGAGAGATTAATAAAATTGAAATTAAGAAAACTATTGAATTAATAAATAAAACCAATAGTTGGTTTTATGAAAAAACTAATAAAATTGATAAACCTTTGGTCAATCTGATTAAAAAAAAGAAAGAAGAAAACCAAATTACTAATATTAAAAATGAAAGGGGTGAACTCACCTCCAATGAGGAGGAAATTAAAACAATAATTAGAAACAACTTTGCCCAACTTTATGCCCACAAATTCGATAATCTAAACGAGATGGATGAATATTTTAAAAAATACAAATTGCCCAGATTAACAGAAGAGGAAGTTGAATACTTAAACAACCCCATCTGAGAAAAAGAAATTGAAAAAGCCATCAATGAACTCCCTAGGAAAAAATCTCCAGGGCCAGATGGATTCACAAGTGAATTCTATCAAACATTTAAAGAACAGTTAATTCCAATACTACACACACTATTCTTGAAAATTGGGGAAGAAGGAGTCCTCCCAAATTCTTTCTATGATACAAATATGGTTTTGATACCCAAACCAGGAAGAGACAAAACAGAGAAAGAAAATTATAGACCAATTTCCCTAATGAATATAGATGCAAATATTTTAAATAAGATTCTAGCAAAACGAATACAGCATCTTATCACGAGATTAACACATTATGATCAGGTAGGATTCATACCAGGACTACACGGCTGGTTCAATATTAGGAAAACTATTAGCATTATCGATCACATCAACAACAAAGCTAACAAAAACCACAAGATTATCTCAATAGATGCAGAAAAAGCTTTTGACAAAATACAACATCCATTCCTACTAAAAACATTGGAGAATGTAGGAATAAAGGGAACTTTCCATAAAATAATAAGCAGTATCTATCTAAAACCTGCAGCAAGCATTATATGCAATGGGGATAAGCTAGATGAATTCCCAATAAGATCAGGGGTGAAACAAGGTTGTCCATTATCACCACTATTATTCAATATTGTACTAGAAATGTTAGCTGTAGCAATTAGACAAGATAAAGATATCCAAGGAATTAAAATAGCCAAAGAAGAAACTAAGTTATCACTCTTTGCAGATGATATGATGATTAACCTAGAGAATCCCAGAGATTCAAGTAAAAAATTACTAGAATTAATAAACAACTTTGGCAAAGTTGCAGGGTACAAAATAAACCCACACAAATCTTCTGCATTCCTATATATTAGCAACAAAGTCCAACAGCAAGAGACAGAAAGAGAAATCCCATTTAAAGCTAGGGTAGACAGTATAAAATACTTAGGAGTCTACCTGCCAAAACAAACCCAGGGATTATATGAACACAAGTACAAGACACTTTTTGCACAAATAAAGTCAGATTTAAGTAAGTGGAAAAACATTAGTTGCTCATGGGTAGGCCGTGCTAATATAATAAAAATGACAATTCTACCCAAATTAATATACTTATTTAGTGCCATACCAATTAAACTATCAGACAATTACTTTCTAGAGCTGGACAAAATAATATCAAAATTCATTTGGAAAAACAAAAGGTCCAGAATATCAAAGGGACTAATGAAAAGACATGCTTGGGAAGGTGGCCTAGCGCTACCAGACCTCAAACTGTACTATAAAGCAGCAATTATCAAAACCACTTGGTATTGGCTAAGAAACAGAGAGGTAGACAAGTGGAATAGACTTGGCACTCAAGATGCAGTAGGCAAGGAATATAGCAACCTTCTGTTTGATAAACCCAAGGACCCCAGCTTCTGGGATAAGAACTCATTGTTTGACAAAAATTGCTGGGAAAACTGGATAACAGTGTGCGGAAATTAGGCATAGACCCATACCTGACACCGTACACAAGAATAAAGTCCAAATGGGTACATGATTTAGGTATAAAGAATGATACCATGAATAAACTGGAGAAGCAAGGAATAGTGTATTTATCAGATCTATGGAGAAGGGAAGAATTCTTTACTAAAGGAGAGATAGAAAGCATTATGAAATGCAAAATGGATAACTTTGATTACATTAAACTGAGAAGTTTTTGCACAACCAAACCCAATGCAACCAAAATCCGGAGGGATGTAGTAAATTGGGAAAGAATTTTTACAGCTAAGCTCGGGGATAAAGGCCTCATTTCTAGAATGTATAGAGAACTGTTCCAAATGTATAATTATACAAGTCATTCCCCAATTGATAAATGGTCAAAGGATATGAACAGGCAATTTTCAGAGGAAGAGGTTAAGGCTATCTATAATCATATGAAAAAATGCTCTAAATCACTATTGGTTAGAGAGATGCAAATCAAAACAACTCTGAGGTACCACATCACACCTATAAGATTGGCAAACATGACAGAACAAGAAAATGATAAATGCTGGAGAGGATGTGGGAAAGTTGGAACACTAATTCATTGTTGGTGGAGCTGCGAGCGCATCCAACCATTCTGGAGAGCAATTTGGAACTATGCCCAAAGGGCTACAAAAATGTGCATACCCTTTGACCCAGCAATATCGCTACTAGGACTATATCCCCAAGAGATCATAAAAATGGGAAAGGGTCCCACATGTACAAAAATATTTATAGCAGCACTCTATGTAGTTGCCAAAAACTGGAAGTCAAGGGGATGTCCATCAATTGGGGAATGGCTGAATAAATTATGGTATATGAATGTAATGGAGTACTATTGTGCCATAAGAAATGATGAACAAGAAGACTTCAGAGAGGCCTGGAAGGACTTATATGACCTGATGCTGAGTGAAAGGAGCAGAACCAGGAGAACTTTATGCACAGCAACAACCACAGTGTGTGAGAGTTTTTTCTGGTAGACTTAGATTTTTGTAATAACACAAGAACTTCTTACCAAAAAAAAAAAAAAAATCCCAATGGAGGATCTCAAGGCAAAATGCCTGCCACACTCAGAGAGAGAAATATGGAAGTCACTCACATATTGTAGCAGATCATGTTTGTGTATGTGTATGTGTTTGTGTATCATGTTCTGATTTGTTATACGATTTCTTTCATTTATCTTAGTCTGACTACATAGCATGACTATAGTGAAAATATACTCAATAGGAAAGTATATGTAGAATCTATACAGAATTGTATGCAGTCGTGGGGAGGGGGGGGGAGTGGGGGGTAGGTGGGGGGGATAAAATCACAATTGTATGGCAGTGATTGTTAAACATTACAAAGTAAAAAAAAAATAAAAAATAAAAAAGTAAATGAGATTTGACCCATGAATAGTGTATTCCCACTAATTAAAAAAGTAAAAACAAAAAAGTACTCAATTCACAATCTGAGTCCATTTGGGGACAGTTATTTCCTCCATACAAAAGAGAAGAGTAGCATTTCTTACCATGAGAACACACTTTGACAAAATATTTAAATCAGCAGCAATAGTAACTACTTGTAGTCAACTAGGAGGGTGATAGTTAAAACATCAATTCATGAAGCACTTTAAGAACCTGTTAAATTATCATTTCACATTTCAACTTTACACTTTCCAAATATTTACCTATTGGGGTGACTATCTTCTATATGAATCACAGAAGAACATAGTCATGTTCATTTTCAGGTGGCACCAACATCCCCAAGCCTTCCCTCTGTTAGGCTTCCTACAAACCGCCTTTCTTAAGCAAATCACAAACAAGCTCTCCTACTCACATTAACCAGCTGCCTGCTTTCTCTTTCCCTCTGTTCTGACTGCTTTGACCAATTCAGTCTCAGCTCTGCTCTACGTCCAACTCTTCCTGTTTCACCCTTCCTGCTCCACTGCTTCCTATTCCATGTGACTTAGACTTCCATGTGATTTAAGCAGGCCGTATAGGTCTAAATAATGACGGGGAAACATCCTCCCATTTAAATTGCCATGACATGAGGACCCAGCATATTTGGTATTCATTACGTAGGTTGGTGGGCCAACTGGTGTCAACAGAAGTGTAACAGGGATTATAGAAAATAAGCATGTAAAATAATATCTTAGGCAACTGGTGTCAATAGAATTTTACAACAATATGACAGAGATCACACAAAATAAACAAGTAAAATAAAACCAGAGTGGGCTTGAGCACAAGCATCTCATCACTCCTCCCTCAAATGAATGGGGATGCAAATCCCTAAGGTCTTTTCTTCCATTGATACTTCCTGCTGAAATTGCACGTAGAGAACTCCCTGCTCCGAGATCCCATGTGAGAAGTCAGTTCTTCTGCTGGCATTCAGAGTTTGGTCAATGTCAGTTCTAGGGTTGACATGTCGCAGTCATGCTAACAGACATATGGCTAAAGCATTCAGGCATCTGCAGGTGGAGGGTATTAAACCTGCAGAAAATAAATCTGACAAACAAGGTGAGCAGACAATAAGCCAAAAAGAAACAAGGAGACAATAACCTGAATCAGGGTAGATATAGGGGTCGACCATGCTTCCAGAGGCCATGAACCCACTATCATAGCCTCATTCACTGTTATTTACTACTTTCTAATTTGTAGTTTAGGAGTCATCATTCAGGCTAAAGGTATACTTTCTTTAATCTGAGTTGGGGCCTGGCCATTTTCCTATCCTTCCTGCAGGTATGGTGAACTTGGATACAATCTTTCAGGATGATCTACAGGGGCAGTTCTTATTTCCCTCCTTAGTTGAATATAAAACTTTCTTTCTCAATACATTTTGTATAGTTCATTAGTTGAAATACCATCTATGCTTCCAAACTCTATCCGTACTCTTAATAGAGCAGTAAAGAATTATTTTCTTGTCAATCTGTTCTGACTTTGTATCCACTGGTAGTTTACTCTTCTCTCTTGAGGAAATTTCTTTTTCATTGATTCTCACTATTCAAGGTACCAATGATTCTCCCATCCTTTGGGTGAACCAGCTCAAAGTATTTGTGACCTCCTGCTGAGTAAAATCCTCAATAACCTCCCCAAACATTGCCCCCCACCCCTGATTCTCCTGCTTTGTTGGTCTTGCTTCTCTTTGAGAACCTCCCACACATTCTGTTGGCAGGTGTTTGGGCATCAATCAAGTATCTTGTTAATTTTTTTTTATTCTTTTTGTAAACTAAACTAAAAATAGCTTTTTCTTCTACCACATGAGATTTTCTGCCTTGCTCTTCTGAAGGAGCATTTGACTGCTGCAACATAAAAAGTTTCTCAGCCAAACTAGCCAGCTCCCTTTCCATCTGAATTTTCTCTTCCATCAGCTTTTCTCCGTTTTTACACATAAGGCAATAACTTGTTAGCAAGGTCCAGCCTCTCCTACCTATTCTGGCCACTTCTTTCCCTGGTTCTATTGGTATTCCTTGCAAACATCTTTCTAAATTTCTGGGTACTACCTTCTGTAGCCTCAGTTCCTAGTTTTCATAAAGTCCTGTGCTTTTAGTCCATTCTCTCACCAGGGAGGAATAAGGTAAATTCTCCCATACTGGGATATCCATTTCACTCTTTAAAGCTTTTCTGCCTCCAAATAGAGGTCTGATATTTTGCAATCCCATCATCATCACCATTTGTAGCACCAACACAATATTCACAGTGCCTACAACAGCAAGGTTTATGTTGACACAGTTTGAATCACGAAGTATAACAGGTTCTCCATATAGAATACAGAAGAAAAACATTTATTCAGACATCAGAAAATCAAATCCCAACACCAAAAAGTCAAATCCATCATGTAATGAAGAAATTTATACACAATAACAGTTCAGGAGGCAATACCATCCCCTAGCCATCCTTCTGCTGGCTTCCCACAAACCAGCTTACTTAAAGAGATTCCTTAAACAAGCTTCTTTAAACAAAATCACAAACAAGCTCTCCCACTCATGTTATTCAGCTGCCTGCTTTCTCTCTTCCTCAGTCTGACTGCTCTGACCAATTTCATCTCAGTTCTGCTCTAGCTCCACCTCTTCCTGTTCCACCCTTCCTTCCCCCCCATGTGACTTAGATTCATGTGACTCAGGTTTCCATATGACTTCAGCAGGTCATACAGGCCTACCAATAAATTGGAAAGATATTCCCAGTTAAATTATCATTACACCCCTGTAATGCCATTACTACATATGCTCTATAGAGTTCAATATTTAAATAAACATTTCTATTTGGATTTTCAGTTCCATTCCTTTCTCTTCCCTAGAGCCTATTGATTCATTGGAAGAGGATTCCTTTAGTTGAAAGCTCATCAAATCATGTAAAGGATGACTAAGCACATAAATGTGTTAATGCGTCACTCTTCCTATATAATATATGCACATTTAAACAGATTGCTTTAGAGACAATTTTAAAACATTCATAAACCAACTGGTAAGACACAATGAAGAGTACAATGAACCGGGCATCATGAAAATTAGCCTGTGCATATAGGGGAGGGGCAGGGAATGACTTTGTCCCCTGTAGTAAAAATGTGTATTGACTTCCTTCTTACTATGACAAATTTGGCTTTCTGGTATTGGGGTTTGGCTTTCTGCTGTCTGAATTAATGTTTTTCTTATGCCTTCTATAAGGAGAATCTGTCATATTTTGTGATTCAGAAATATGCTGAAGTATCCATAGCTACCATTACTAATGTAAATATTGCCTTTGCAATAGAAATAGGCACCTTCACTTTCTCTTCTATCACTCTCTCCTTAATCCTTTACAATTCTGTTTCAATGCTGTCATTCCACTGAAACAATTTTCTCCAATGTTACAAATTACAATTAAAACAACTAACTAAAAATATAATTATAAAGCACTGCATAATACTTTTGTTACAACATTATCTCATTCACTTAATGTTACATCATCTCATTCTGCTATGTGCAAGAAATTGTGTTGGGCATGAAAAAGGATGCACATGAAATCTAGCTAGAAGGGAGAAAGACATATGTAAAAATCAACAATGTGATGTTTAATATGAGAGTGCAGTCAGATAAATAAATTTTATAAAATAAATTAACACTCAAAAGATTCAGCTATTCTGAACTTTTAGGCAGAGCCAAATCTTAACTTTTTAGATTCAAAAAATAGAAATAGATCTGTCACAGAGACATTTAGCTAGACTGGAGGTAAAACACACTGTTATAAACAGCCTGGAGAAAATCATGGTACTAGAAACTAAGCCATTAAGAGTAAAAAAGGTCACTTAACAGGGAAGAAAGAAGACACCAAGAACAGTTTTCAGTTATTTCACAGTTAAGACTGTCCCTGTTACTATGGGGCAAGAGATCTTAATCTGGCCCTTTTTATAGTACAATATCATATATTAGTTTAGCTGAAGAGAAATGAAAATACAAATTCTTGTGTTATCAACATAACCATCACCAAGATAATAGATTGAAGCAACATTTAAAAATTATTAGCCATCTTTTTGCCTCTCTTAGATTATTATTAATGCTCAGAATACCTTATTAACATTTGAGACACCTTATAAAATAGCTTCTTTTAGTGGAAGAACATCAAAGGCACTTAGGGATTCTAGTTACAGTTTTATGTCACTTCTGCTTTTGTCTCAATTTGATTTTCCTGACAATACACTTCATTGCTAAAACTCAAACAGATTTTTCATTATTAATATGAGTGCTGCCAACCTTTTGTAATATATTTGGAAAGGTAGCCTTCACCCTCAGGAAATCGTGAAAATTAAATTAGGACAATAGATGAAATGATGTCTGTGAATGACTAAAATCCCTTAGAGTTTCCATCATGGAGGTGACAAAGAAAGACTAGTTATCTCTGCTTTTCAGTTTTGAATTTCATGCATAAATCATAAAATCTGTAACTCAATGACTCCTATATAATTTCAATTTTAAAATAATTCAACACCCAATTATTAAGGACCAACTATAATCCCTAGGGATATGCTAATTTATGATGGAATATTGATTTGACCAGCTTGTGGAATTCTCAGTGGAACAACTTACCCCCTCCCCAATCACTGAACATTACAACCTCTCTACGATTTAGTAGGTTATTCCCAAAGAGTAGCCTGAGACACATCAAGAATAAATGATCAACCAACATCCTAAGACAGTAAATTTCGAAGTCAGGCTTGGACCCTGTCCTTCCTTATTCTGAGCATTGTTTTCTATTTTTTATGTTATTCTACCTTTGTGATTTTGACATAATCAATACAAAAAATTCAGTTGTCATGTCAATATGCATTTATTAAATAGGTATTATATGTCAGGCACTGTGTTAAGGTTTGGGGACCAAAAAAAAAAAACAAACCTCCTGAAGAAAAGCCTCTAATCTCAAAGAGATTACAATCTATTGGAGAGGTGAACATGCAAGCAACTATGTGCATATATCACATATACAGGATAAAAGGGAAATAATGTCTCTTTTAATTTATTTATTTGTTTTCAACATTCATTTCCACAAAATTTTGAGTTACAAATTTTCTCCCCATTTCTCCCCTCCCCCACCCCAAAACGCTGAACATTCTAATTACCCCTATCACCAATCTGCCCTCCCTTCTAACATTCCTCCCTTCCTTTATCCCCATCTTCTCTTTTGTCCTGTAAGGCAAGATAAATTTCTATACCCCATTACCTATATTTCTTATTTCCTAGTTGTATACAAGAACAATACTCAACAGTTGTTCCTAAAACTTTGAGTTCCAACTTCTCTTCCTGCCTCCCTCCGCACCCATCCCCATTAGAAAGGCAAGCAATTCAATATAAGCCATATCTGTGTAGTTTTACAAATGACTTCCACAATAGTCGTGTTGTGTAAGACTAACTACATTTCCCTCCATCCTATCTTGCCCCCCATTGCTTCTATTCTCTCTTTTGACCCTGTCCTTCCCTAAGTGTTGACTTCTAATTGCTCCTTCCTCCCATTGCCCTCCTTTCCATCATCCCTCCATCCTGCTTATCTTCTTCTCCCCCACTTTCCTGTATTGTAACATAGGTTTCCATACCAAAATGAGTGTACATTTTATTCCTTCCTTTAGTCGAATGTGATGAGAGTAAGCTTCATGCTTTTTCCTCTCTCACCTCCCCCCTTTTTCCCTCCACTGAAAAGTCTTTTACTTGCCTCTTTTATGAGAGATAATTTGCCCCCTTCCATTTCTCCCTTTCTCCTCCAAATATATTCCTCTCTCACCCAGTAATTTTGTTTTTTTAGATATCATTGCTTCTTATTCAACTCGCCTTGTGCTCTCTCTATATGTGTGTGTGTATATGTGTGTGTGTGTGTCTGTGTGTGTGTAGTACCTCCCAACTACCAGAATATTGAGAAAAGTCTCAAGAGTTACAAATATTATCTTTCCATGTAGGTATGTAATCAGTTCAATTTTAGTAATAAGTGCCTTTTGATTTCTCTTTCCTGTTTATCTTTCCATCCTTCTCTTGATTCTTGTGTTTGAAAATCAGATTTTCTATTCTTTTCTGGTCTTTTCATCAAGAATGCTTGAAAGTCCTCTATTTCATTGAATGATCATTTTTCCCCTGAAGTTTTATACTCAGTTTTGCTGGTTAGGTGATTCTCAGTTTTAATCCTAGTTCCTTTGACTTCTGGAAAATCATATTCCAAACCCTTTGATCCCTTAACGTACAAGCTGCTAGATTTTGTGTTATCCTTATCGTATTTCCACAATACTTGAATTATTTCTTTCTAGCTGTTTGCAATATTTTCTCCTTGACCTGGGAACTCTGAAATTTGGCTACCATGTTCCTAGGAGTTTCTCTTCTCAGATCCCTTTCATGAGGCAATTTCAAATTAGTAGATTCTTTCAGTATTTTATTTTGCTCTCTGGTTCTAGAATGTCAGTGCAGTTTTCTTTGATA
The DNA here is from genome assembly GCF_028372415.1 of Notamacropus eugenii. Classification (NCBI taxonomy): domain Eukaryota; kingdom Metazoa; phylum Chordata; class Mammalia; order Diprotodontia; family Macropodidae; genus Notamacropus; species Notamacropus eugenii. The sequence goes on along the minus strand of NC_092877.1, from coordinate 179,243,691 downwards.
ATTTCATGAAACATGATGTCTATGCTCTGTTCTTGAGCATGGCTTTCAAGTAGTCCCATAATTTTTAAATGTTCTCTCCTGGATCTATTTTCTAGGTCAGTTGTTCTTCCAATGAGATATTTCACATTATCTTCTATTTTTTTTTCATTCTTTTGGTTTTGTTTGACAGTTTCTTGGTTTCTCATAAAGTCATTAGCTTCCATCTGTTCCATTCTAATTTTTAACGAACTCTTTTCTTCAGTGAGCTTTTGAACCTTCTTTTCCATTTGGCTAATTCTACTTTCTAAAACACTCTTCTCCTCATTGACTTTTTTGACTTCTTTTGTCAATTGATTTAGCCTGTTTTTAAAGGTATTATTTTCTTCGGCACTTTTTTGGGTCTCCTTTAGCAAGCTGTTGACTCGTTTTCATGATTTTCTTTCATCACTGTCATTTCTCTTCCCAATTTTTCCTCCATCTCTCTTCCTTGATTTTCAAAATCCTTTTTGAGCCTTTCCATGACCTGAGACCACGGAATATTTGTTTTGGTGGTTTTGGATGCAGAAGCTCTGATTTCCTCTGACTATATGCATTGTTCTTCCTCATCTGAAAGGATAGAAGAAAATGCCTGTTCACCAAGAAAGTAACCTTCTTTAGTCAGTTGCTTGACTTTTGAGTCCTTTGTCAAGAGGAGAGTATACTCTTGGGACCTGGAAATTCTCATTTCCTCCAAGGTGGCACAATCAAGGAAGAGAAACTTACTCCTCTCTTGACCTGCGCACTGGTCTGGGAGCAAGCAGAAACTTTCCTGCCCAGAATCTGAGAGTAGAAGTCCCTCTCCACAACTGCCTCCAGTTCAGCCACAGCAGTGGTCCTCCTCACCCTAGGGCTTCACTCAGGGCTGAGATTCAGATCAGCTGCTTAATTCTCCTAGGGACTTTAGGCAGAGGGCTCCAAAAAATTGATGCTGCCTCTGCAGTGGCTGCTGCGGGTGGTCCAGACCACATTCCCTTCTCCTGGGTTAAGGAGCTTTCTCACTCGCCTTTCAAGCTATCTGTGACCTTGGTGTGTTGAGCCATCTGGGAACTGCTGCTGATGGTGACTCCCTGAAGCCTGTTCTAGGTCCTTTCCCTACCATGCCACGTGGCCCATGCTGGGCTGTGCTCCTCTCTACACCTTGTGTGATAGACCTTTCCTGTCAGCCTTCTAGGATGTCTTGAGCTGGAAATCTCTTTCAATCTGTCATTTTGTGGCTCCTGCTGCTCTAAAATTTTTTAGAATCATTTTTACGGGTATTTTATGGGTTTTGTGGGGGAGCTTCTACAGGTCCGTCTTTCTACTCCTCCATCTTGGCTCTGCCAGCACTTTATTTTTCTTGAAACAAAGAGCAGAGTAATAGAAGTGCTCATCATTTGTGTAATATGTGAAAAGAAATATGGTGTGTGAATAAAATAGGATTTTATTATATTATAACAAATTAAGGGGCAAGTGAAAGCAGAGACTCACCTGAGCTCTCCCAGAAAATCCTTCAGATACCTCTGAAAAGTGAATATGAACATATTTTAGAGTGTCAGAATCCATAGAGAGATGGAGTATGACAGATTTCCAGCACAGGACAACCTGGAAGATAGAGAGGAAGGATCTGCTGCACCAGGCTTGAAGAGGAGTGCAATCTACCATGAGGGTTACACCAGGGATGTCTCAACCATAGCATAACCAGGGCAGACCACACCATACTGAATCACAGTGGCAATGGCAATCCCCAGACCTCTCAGCACAGGAAGGGGGAATGTCAGAACTGGGTGAGAGAGAAGTGCAATCCTGTAGAGGGCTTGTGGCAGCAGAAACATCTACTTGTGGTGCTATTATCCCATAGGCTAAGTATTTGAAAGTCACCTATTTAAACTTCCAAGAACAAAAATGGTGGAGCAAACTGTAAGTGCTCTCAACATTCCTTGTTGAGCTTGAAACACCCAACACAATATTAACCCAGGAAAAATCCTGGAAAAACAGAAAAGTTTTCAGTCCTGTAGCTTAGGAAGCTATGGTGATTAATTGAGAAGGTCCCTCTTGCTGTGTCTGAAGAGGACTGGTACAGGATGAGAGATGTCCCAGCAAGTCATCAGCAAGTAGCACATCAGTGAACCAGGGGAAGATCATGAGCACCAGGGTGGTAGAGCTGGTAAGTACCAACAACAAGACCCCAGGTGTGCCTTTGAACAGACAGGAAAATCAACATCCACCAGTGGCATGAGTCTACCTATGCTCTAGCACAGCCCTAGGGAAGAAGGAGACTTCCAGTAGCCAGACTCCCTCCCCTCAATATCTTATGCTGGAAGCTTCTATGTAACCCCAGGGAAATGTATAAAGAACTTACCTGGCCTCAGCACACAACAACCAGCTCCAGCACAGCACCAGGTAAGCTACATATGTAACTTCCAGGTGCCAGAACCAGAGGTCACAGCACACAAAGCCAGTAACCAGGCCTCTAGCACCCAGCATAAGAAACATGGGACAGAGCCCTCTGTTCCCCAGAAGCAGACTTTAACCTTAAGAGTCAGGAAAACGGCAATCACAATGAGCAAAAAGCAAATTAGAAAAGTAAACACTATACATTCTTACTATAGGAACAGGGATGATCAAAATAAAAGTCAAAGAGGACAGCATTAACACTATATCCACATTTGAAACTTCAAAAGGGAATATGAACTGGTCTCAGTCCCAAAAAGTATTCTTGGAAGAGCTCAAGAAAGATTTTTAAAAGTCAAATCAAACAGCTAGAAGAAAAATTTATCAATTATTTTAAAAATACAATTGATAAAATGGAAAAAAGTCACTGAAGAAAACAATTCCTTTTAAGGAGTTGGCCAAATGGATAAGGAGGTACAAAAGCTACCTGAAGAAAGCAATTCATTGCAAATTAGATTTGGATAAGGAGAAGCAAATAACTATATGAGGCATCAAGATTCAGTCAAAAAATCTAAAGTCTAAAGAATGAAAAAAATAGAAGAAAATGTAAAGTATCTAGTTGGAAAAACAACTAACCTGGAAAATGGATCCAGGAGACATAATCTAGGAATTATTGGGCTACCTGAGATGTATGATCAAAAAAAGAGCCTGGACAATATCTTGCAAGAAATCATCAAGGAAAACTGCCCTGAAGTCCTAGAAACAGAAGGTAAATTAGTCATTGTAAGAATCCACCGATCACCTTCTGAAAGAGATCTCAAATTAAAAATGTAAAGGAATATTGTAGCCAAATTCCAGAATTATCGGGTCAAGGAAAAAACACTGTAAGCAGCTGGAAAACCACTAATCAAATATATAGAAACTACAGTCAGGTTCACATGGGACCTTGCAATTTCTACATTCTACATATAATATGGAATATTATATTCCATAAGGCAAAGGAGCTTGAATTAACCAAGTGTCAGCTACCCAGCAAAATTGATCATAGTCTTTCAGGCAATGAGATGGACATTCAATGGGATATGGGACTTCCCCATCTTCCTGATGCAAAGGCCAGAGCTCAGTGAAAATTTAATTTTCAAATACAAGACTCAAGAGAGGCATAAAAATGTAAACAGGAAAAGTATCTTTAAATATTATCCAATAGTGACAAATTGTTCACATCCCTACATTGGAGGACAATAATTGTAAAAATAGATAATTTTTTCTGTATTACAGCATTTTTAAATGTTATACATAGACATAGACATATACCCATATAGTGGGTATAAATTAACTGACGTGATGATAAACAAAACCTAATTATGGGGTGCAAAGGGACTGTAACGGGAGAAGAGAAAAGGAGGAGGCAGAAAAGGGTAAATTATGTCACATAAAGAAGCACAAAAACTTATTATAATAGAGGAAAAGAAGGGAGGCAGATGAACATTGTTTCAACTTTACTCTGAGAGGATTTGGTTCAAAGAGAGAATAACATACTCACTTAAATGAAGACATCTACCTTGCCCTATTGGCAGTAGGAGGGGAATGGGGAAAGAAAAGGGAGGGGTGATTAGAAGGCAGGGAAGAAGTAGGGAAAAGGGAAAGAAAAAGGGGTGTGATAGGAGGGAAGTTTGAGGGAATTGGAGGTCAAAAGCAAAACTCTTTTGAGGAGAGTAAGGGAGAAATAAAGCATAAATGGGGGTGGGGAATAGGATGGAGAGAAAGGCACAGATAATAATCATATCTATGAATATGAATGACATGAACTTTCCTATAAAACAGAAGTGGAGAGCAGAATGAATTAAAAACTGTAATTGTGCAATATGTTTACACAAAACACTTTTGAAAACAAGGGAACACACACAGGCTAAAGGCAAAGAAGAAAATATTATGTTTCAGATGAAGCAAAATATGCAGGGGTGGTCTCTGGCAAAAAAAAAAAAAGCAAAAATCTAATCAAAAGAAACAAGCAAGGAAACTCTATTCTGCTAAAAAGCATTATAGACAATGAAGTAATATGATTGCTAAACGTATGTGAACCAAGTGGTATAGGATCAAAATTCTTACAGGAGAAGTTAATGCAGTTACAGGAAGAAATAGACAGCAAAACTATACCAAAACTATCCTAGTGGGGGACCTCACCCTCCCCTCTTTGAACTTGATAAATCCAAGCTCAAATAAACAAGGAAGAAGTTAAGGAGATGAATAGAACTTTAGAAAAGGTAGATATGGTATTCCTCTGTAGAAAATTGAATAGGTATATTTTTCTCAGGGGTACATAGCACATTCACAAAATTTGTCCTTGTACTAGGGCATAAAAACATCACAATCCAGAGCAGAAAGACAAAAATAGTCAATGTATCCTTTTCAGATCATGATGCAATAAAAATTATATGTAATCAATGGCAATGGGAAAATAGATTAAAAATTAATTGGAAACTAAATACTCTAATCTTAAAGAATGAGTGGGCCAAAAAATACTTCCTAGAAACAATCAATAACTTCATTCAGGAGAATGACAATAATGAAATAACATGCAAAACTTATGGGATGCAGTGAAAGCAATTCTTAGGGGAAGTTTTATATATCTGAATGCTTACATAAATAAAATAGAGAAAGGATATCAATGAATTGGGCATGCATCTGAAAAAGCTTAAAAAAGAACAAATTAAACCAGATAACAAAATAATTATTTTGATAGGTTCACAAAAATTGAAGGACTTTTATTAACTAATTCAGAATGAAGTTAATAGATAAAGGAGAAGAATTTATGTGATGACTACAACATTTGTATGAGAGGAAAGACTTTAAAAAACCTAAGAATTTTTACCAAAATATCAACCAATCATAATTTCAAAAGACTGAGGAAGAAACATACAATCCACCTCTGGACAAAGAAACTATGAACAAGAGGTATAGAACTAGTCATGAATCTCAGAATTGGTCAGTGTGATGATCAGTTTTACCTAACCATATTTGTTAAAAGAAAACATTTCTACTAAGGAGCAGGTAAGAAGATTAGTGGCTAGCAATAGAAATGGGGGGAAGTAGGAAAAGATTATGATATTTAATTCATTGAAATTAACTCAATGACAAATGTCATTTGCTATTAAAGAATTTTTGAAAACAATATCAGAAGAATGAAGTTTTGAAGTGGTAAGAAAGCTGAAAATTGTTATATAATACTTAATTGAAAGAAATAGTGGCTTCATATAGAGAAGAAAAGATTGAGAGAGAGCATGATAGCTAGGGTCAAATGGTTGAATAACTGTCATATGGAAAAAGGATTAGAATTAGTTTGCTTCACCTTATAAGGCAGTTCTTAGAGAAACTGGTAAAGATGCACAAAAGATAGGGTTTGGCTCAGTGTCCTAAGTCACTCTCTGTTGCCTCTCTGATAAAAGACAAAATGTGAATTCTAGTTTTTAGAGCCCTCCATGATCTTGCCCCATCCGTATTTTTTATCTTATTTCTTATTCTTTCCAATTACACACTCTCTCTTCCAATCAAATTTGGAAAGGGAGCTAGTGTTTGACAGTACATATCATTACATTTTCTTAAATACACTCAGTACCACCTCCTACATAAGGCCTTTCCTGATTGCCTCCTTTGAAAAGATAGAGTACAAGCTATTTCATGCCTTGCACATAGTAGATGCTAAATAAATATTTGCTGATGCTTTGTATTGTTAAACTTTTGTGCTATCAATCAGCTTTTTGTGTGTTTCTCTCATTTTTTTTATCTTTCTGCATGCAGCAGGTGCTAAGCAAATGTTGTTCATTCAGATATTCCATAGATGCAGGCACCTTATGATTCCAAAAATAAAATATGGAAATAGTTAACAAGTTTGCAAAATTTCAAATGTACCTATCATTAACTTGTATGGTAAACCAACAAACTATATCCTATTCATCTTAGAGAGAGATTAAATGACTTGTTCAAGAATATATCAAGTAGTAAATGTATGATGAGGTCCTCAGTAAACATTTATTAAGTGCCTATTATGTGTCAGATGCTCTGCTAAGGGATGGAGATATAAAGAAAGATAAAAAAGAAATTCAAGAATCTCACAGTCTAAGGTGGGGAGACAACATAAAAACAACTATGTACAAACAAGATACACATACATATCCATGGTCAGGAGAGCATTTTGTGCGATGACAAGCAGAGAGGGTAGGTGAGACTGGAAAGATAGGAGGCCAGGTCGTGAAGGGCTTTGAACCATGATAATGACAGGGATTCACCAGAGTTTATTAAATATGTATGTGTGTGTCTGTGTGTGTGTCTGTGTGTGTGTGTCTGTTTGACAAGGTCAGATCCTGCGATTAACAAAGCTTAGTAGAGAGAGACAGGCTGGAGTGGGAAGAAACTTGAGGTGGGAGTGGGTGGTGAAAAAAAAACATGATTTTGGAGTCAGTAGACCTAGATGTGAATCTTTATTCTCCTACTCCATTAGACACATAGAGTACACACTATGCAAATTTGTTTTCAGTAGATCTGTAATAGTTATCTGAAACTTAGATTGGTGTTTTATTTTTTAATTCTATAATAATGGTGAAAATATAGTTAGAGTAGGCCTCACATCAGTCACACATCAAAGTGAATGTGTCATTGTGGCTCTTGGACTCAGCAATGGATTAGATATTAAGCGGATTTTGTCTTTAAAGCTTGGATCTAGCAGTGCGTGGAATGAGTTACATGGAATGAGTCACTTCTCCCTTTAGCTATGTGTAGACTGAGTCAGTTCTTTTTGGAAGTCAGCTGCATCCTCTGAAAACTGAGCAAGCTTCAAGAGATCAGTTACTGACTGTTCTGCTGGTTCACAGACAATTTTGTACACTCACAAAACGTTTTTTAACTAACAAAAGCCCTAACCCTAACCTATAAACTTGAAAATGCGACTATTTTTTCTCCTTATCTTTGTACAACACCTTTAATCTTCTACCCAATTCCAAGTTTCTACACCCAAGGAGCTGAAAATCACTACACTGTAGTGATGGAGGGAGGAACTGATGTGAGTCTATCAGGGGTCAATCCTAAATTACATGAACACAAATACTCTTTCCAGTTCTAATATCCTATGATTCTAAAAGCTATAAGATCTGGAAGTCCTGAAGAGGGACCTGGTCAAAAAGTCTATGAAATACTTGCAGCAACACCCTTACATTTCTGATCTCAGTAAGTTACATGCTGGCTTTATTGTGAAACTGCCTCTATTGCAGAAACAAGATGGCATTAGTCATGGTGGTAATAAGCATCCTCATGGAAAAGACTTACTTACTTTATCTGTGTTTCCCCTAACCTCAAACACACTGGGGAAAAAAAAAAACTGCCCATCTATTCCTCCCAGAAATATTCTTCCTCTGTAGTCTCTTGAGGACGTCATGTTCATCCATAAAACCCAAAAAAATATAAAACACAAGTTGAGCAGTCTAACACTTTTTGAAATTATTAATTTCCATCCTTTCAATCAAAATATCCACAGATGATCTACCTAAAGAACCTTCTATTTTGTCTCCTAAATATCAAGTTAATTAGATCACCCTACTCCTTGTAGTAGTGTCAGTTTCAGGAATGTGTACACCTAATAAGGCAGAACATGCTTTTTTCCTCAGAGGCAATTGGTCCCAATTTTTCCATTCCCTCATACCACACTCTAGACTGAACCTAGTGACTTTCAGATTACAACTCCTTCTTTCAATCTAGACTCAAACTCTTTTTAGTTATCCAGAGGTTCAGAAAACCAATAGGGCCTTTGATCTACATTCATCAGTTTTTTAACCACAAGGAATTCTGACTTATGTCCAGGAAGCATTTGTTGTCTAATTGTACTACATAAATTTGAAAAGTTTATTCAGAAATAAAATCAATATATCTATAATTAAAAGAAAATCATCAACTGAGAGCAGGTAGATATATTTTTATTAAATAACTCTGACAAAGATCTGACATTGAAGAAAAATCGGAAAGTAATGTAAACACATAGAAAATGAACCCATCACCATCCAATAAGTAAGTGGTTAAAGAATATGAATAATCATGTATTAAGAAGAAAGGCAACACCTCCCATGTAACTATTTCAATAACCTTCTCAAAAGTCTTTCTTCCACAAGCCTCCTCCATTCTAATCCATCAGCTGCCAAAGTGATTTTCTTAAAATGTACTGCTGACCACATAAACTCTCTGCTCCAGATGCAAGCAGAACTCTATTACTGTCAGGATCAAACATAAACTCCTTTCTTTGGCATTTAAGTTATTTGTAATATGACCCTCCCTTTCCAGCTTTCCTACATTCCATATCCACTTACAAATTTTACAGTTCTCTCTTCTGGACTAATTGCAGTTCCTTGAACATAATGTTCTATCTCCTATCTATGTGCCTTTATAGTAGTGGTCCTCCTTCATTCCTGGAATGCTTTGCCCCCTTGACCTCTGCCTTATGTTTGCCTAACTTCCTTTAAAATTCAGCTCAATGTCTATATTGTCCAGGAGAACTTTTCATATGCCCCAGCTATCAGTGCCTTTGCTTCTCAGGTAGTGTCTCATCTCTTCTGAATATATCTGTCCTTTATATTCTTACTCACATGCTGTCTTATCCATTAGAATGTAAGTTCCCTCAGGGCTTACTTAGAGTAGTGCCTTGCACATAGTAAAGACTTAAGAAATGCTTGTTAAAAGTTAGCAATGACACATTGTTTTTAAGATTTGGAAAGCAATTTACATGTAATATCATTTAGTCCACACATCCCTTCCTCAAATTACTATGTATCCTCCAGTTTGTAGGAAATAGTTTTCTCAGTAAGCTTTAAGGAGGAAACAAGACTTGAACAAAGTGTTGAATATTAAAAACTCATATTTTAGTAGTCATGTGAGCCTTTTAAATGCTGACATTGATTTGTCTTATTTGTTATAGTATTTTTTAAAATAAATTTTGACATCAGTTTTGAAGGAATGACATGGTTTAGTTAAAAGGACTGATTTGGAAGGGAGAAATTAATCCTTCCTCTGCTACTTACAGATTCTTTGATTGACAAATCACAAGCTCTTTAGGCCTCAATTTATTTATCTATAAAAAATGTAAACTTTGAATTGATGTCTTGAGATGCTTTATAACTCTCAAATTCATATTCTTGTAATTTTTAAAATATACAAATATTGAAATAGGGGAGACACAATGAGATTTACACAACAGTTCAAGCAAATGTTGAGGGGAAAAATTATATATATATATATATATATATATACATATATACATATATATATACATATATACACACACATATGTACGTATGTATGTACGTATTAGTACCATTTGGCCAGAAGTGTCCTAGTACTCAGTGCAAGACTGCATCAACAAATGAAGAAAAATGAATTACCTACAAACATTAATAAACAAGGTTGAGGTTACATTTACAGAACAAAGATGTTACATGACTACCTCACTTTTCAGATGGTTCGTTGAAGAAAAAAAAAATAGAAGAAAAGCCAAACAATCACCAGGAATATCTCCTTTTCCATTATATTCAAAGAGCACATATTTGACATCTTTCCTGTATTGACATCTGAATGTTATTACAGCATTAAGGTTAACTGACTAAACACAAAACTCCAGAGCTGATGGATGATAGGTAGTAATTGTTGAAGTAAAGCTTTGGACTAACATGCTTTACAGGGTTTGGTATTCAGTTTCTTGGAGTGACAGTTCTCAGCATCTTAATAGCTAAAGGATAGTAAATTGTTCACTCCATGAACATTTTCAAAGTGATTTTTGATATAAACTTTCAATAGCAGTTTCCAAGGGGGTCATTTGAAATGAATGATACAGTACTTAGTGCAACACAGGGGCACAACATTTAACATTCACTGTGTTTAGAACATGACACAATATGATCCTAATTGCAATTCTGTGAGGAAAGAAAGCAAGAAATGCTCATGTTCCTTTCCACATACTTTATCACCTTGACTAGAGAGGAGAGTTTTTCAGCTAGGAAACAACAATTATAGTGTGGATCTCTTTTAGTAACAGCTAAGAGGTGCTTAAATGACCATGATGGGGTTTGAATATCTCCTTCTTCCCTCTCCCACAGCTCCCAAAAGCACAGGTTTTTGTATTACAGGGGTAGAGGAGATCATACCATTGTGATTATGCTAGCATGAAAAATGCCAAGTTGAGGGAACTGAACTCCTTTTTTGTGGGTTAATTTTTCATTGAAGAAGAGACAACTCTAAGGAAAACCTGTGTACAAAATGTAAAGAGATCAGTATGGTTTCATCATAACTATATGAAGCTGCATATCTAAGTGAAGAATATCCGACGTGGGGGGTGGAGCCAAGATGGCAGAGTAGAAAGACGCACATACACATACCTCCGAACCCACAACCCATAGAACAACTACAAAGAAGTAACTCACGGTGAATTCTGCACCCAGAGGCCACAGAACATTGGAGCGAGGGAGATTTCTGTTCTGGAGAGACCTGCAAACCTCTCGCAAAAGGTCCTTCATGAGACTGGGTGCTGGGACTGGGAGCTGAGCACAGTCCTGCCGCGCCCGTGGCACCAAGAGGAAAAGATCCGAGCGGGCTTCACGGACAGAATCTCCAGCGGCCACGTGGGTCCCTCCACCCACAGGTGACAGGGGTTGGTGAGGGGGTCTCTTTGGCAGGTCGAGAGGGGAGTGGGGTGCCCCCATAACTCAGGCCCCCTTGGAAGGCAACAGCAGAGACGGGAGCAGACCAGGGCTCCCGAAGCAGGCAGGAGCCCTGGATCCATTGTTGAAGGTCTCTGCATAAACCCCCTGAGGGAAATGAGCCGAGCCTGGTGGCCCTGCCCCCACCTGAGCACCTGAACTTAATCACACACTGAATAGCAGCCCTGCCCCTGCCAAAAGCCCTGAGGCTGGCAAGCAGCATTTGAATCTCAAACCCCAAGTGCTGGCTGGGAGGATCTGGAGGCGAAGTGGGTGTGAAGAGAATATTCAGAAGTCAAATCACTGGCTGGGAAAATGCCCAGAAAAGGGAAAAGAAATAAGACTATAGAAGGTTACTTTCTTGGGGAACAGGCATTTCCTCCCTTCCTTTCTGATGAGGAAGAACAATGTTTACCATCAGGCAAAGGCACAGAAGTCAAGGCCTCTATATCCCAGCCCACTCAATGGGCTCAGGCCATAGAAGGGCTCATAGAAAATCAAGTTAGAGAGGTGGAAGAAAAGCTGGGAAGAGAAATGAGAGACATGCAGTCAAAGCATGAACAGCAGATCAGCTCCCTGCTAAAGGAGACCCAAAAAAATGCTGAAGAAAATAACACCTTGAAAATAGGCTAACTCAATTGGCAAAAGAGGTGCAAGAAGCCAATGAGGAGAAGAATGTTTTCAAAAGCAGAATTAACCAGATGGAAAAAGAGATTCAAAAGCTCACTGAAGAAAATAATTCTTTCAAAATTAGAATGGAACAGATGGAGGCTAATGACTTTATGAGAAACCAAGAAATCACAAAACAAAACCAGAAGAATGAAAAAATGGAAGATTATGTGAAATATCTCATTGGAAAAACAACAGACCTGGAGAATAGATGCAGGAGAGACAATTTAAAAATTATGGGCCTACCTGAAAGCCAGGATCAAACAAAGAGCCTAGACATCACCTTTCATGAAATTATCAAGGAAAACTGCCCTGAGATTCTAGAACCAGAGGGCAAAATAAGTATTCAAGGAATCCACAGATCACTGCCTGAAAGAGATCCAAAAAGAGAAACTCCTAGGAACATTGTGGCCAAATTCCAGAGTTCCCAGATCAAGGAGAAAATATTGCAAGCACCTAGGAAGAAACAATTCAAGAATATCAGATGTATTCTTCAAGCATGAAGGATAATATATTTATACTAAATGGAAATATTAATAAATCTGTTTAGTCCGTTTAGGGTTTCACAAAATCTCAGGCCATTTTTGCCTTGTTCCTTTTTTTTTTAATTAAAAAACACTTTAGTGTTCAAAAAGCAATCAATTAATAATCATTTATCAAGCACCTGCTATGTGTGACAAGAACTGTACTAGATCCCAGGGGTACAAAGATTCTCTTTGAAATAACCAAGAGTTCAAGTAACTTACATTATATGTGGGAGAAGGGAAGGAAACATGTAGACACAGTTCTTTTTTAGGGAGCTACTCCTCCAACATATATTTGCAAGTTGTGCTTAAAGCCACAGAGGGTGGCTGTCACTTTTAGTTCTTAGGATGCCCTGTAGGTCTACATTTCTCACACTATAGCTTGAGCCCACATCTGTGTGCTTCCAGTGACTAATAATCCAGGACATTCAATGGGCTCTCAGCAAAAGCATTTTCTAAAGTGACATAGAAAATATAAGAGTTTCAAAATATCTCCTCCACCCCTACACACTAAGCTAGAGCACCCTCTGCTACAAAAACACACTATCCACAGGAAGAATTTAAGAGCATTATGGCAATGAGACACATATGTAGCAAACATATAGCCACTTTGTTGGTTCAAAGTAATTTTTATTTCTGCTATACTCACAAATCTACTCGCCTTGAGCACAATGTTCTTGCTGAAAGTGAGTTTTTATCTGGATGTCAGCATCTGGTCCTCACAGCACATGGCATATTTTGTGGATCCGTAATGAATTCTCTGTTGTGCTGACAGGAAACTTGTTTTTCAAAAGAGTTTAGAGATTTTAGGCAGTTGCCTTTCTACATGTACCTTTATTTGGAGACTGTCTTTTCTCCTTTAGTTGGGTGTTACTCAAGTGACTCTCCACTCTCTAGGAAGACAGAGTGTATTTCTATGGGAAAGCTACTCTTCTGTTGGATTATGGCTGATTGACACATTGATCTCCACAGATTGCTCCTAGCCCACATTATCTCTAACTCTCAAGCTCAGTTGTCTCCAGGGCTTAGCAGTTATTTGAAGTTGCAGGTGGGTGGTCTATTTTTCAGCTGAACCAATTGTGGTTGCACTTTTTAACTCAATCAGAGAGAAATATGCATACATGATAACTCTTTACCTCATCATCTATGACTATATCTCATGATTACAACAAGTGATCTTGGTATCTAAAAATCAAGTCCTTACCCGTGTATGTATATGCATAATATATTCAAAGTTAATGAGGGAATTTCATGATAAACTGGTGTACTAGCACTAACTAGGGTGAGTCAGGAAAGGCGAAGTTTGAGCTGTACCTCAAAGGAAGCTAGAAGATTCTAAGAGCGAGGAAATGAAGTATTTGCTAATATGTTTGACACTGATGAAGTCAAATTTGATATTTGCAATAATTTTACAAATATAATCCTGGAACATAGGTAGTGTTTACATATTACTTTTTCCACTTCTGTCTTTGTATCCCCTATGCCTAACACAATGCCTTCAACATAGCAGATGCTTAATAAATGTTCAGCTAATTGATCAATTGATTCTGAAGGTCTAATCATAGAAATACCATTAGATGAGAAGTCTAATCAAAAGTGGAATACATGAAATAATAAAATGTGAATGATTTTTGACAAGCTAGAACTTGCACATTAAAACAAGTGGTTTATCCCTTTCAGAGAAGTCATTTTGTGGGGCTACATACCCATTCCAACGATATTTGAAAGAATTCCCTTTAGAACCTAAAATATATTCTTTTAAGTATCTTCAAAGACATTTTGAATATAGGCTCGATATTTCAGAAAAATCAAAAGTTTATCTAAAGATATGTTTTGTGATCAGGCTTGTTTTGGCAAAAAAAAAAATGTATGATTGTAAAGCATCTAAAATGTCTAATCAAGCAACTCTTAGACTGTGAGTCATGACCGTGGGGTCACAATTTAAGATGTTCTTATAGAGGTTAAGAGTGGAAAAAGTTTAAGAAGTTACGGGAGTCTAGTGCCACTATGAGACTCTAGTATTAGGGTTTCTTAAACTTTTTCTACTCTCAACCCCATTTCACCTTTATCATTTGTTGGTGTAGCAAAGCCTGAGAACATACATAGTGCAAAGTGTCTATGCTTTGTATTCAGAGCCAAGGCTACAGTGAAGTTTCATGATGCAAGAGGAGCAAGTACCAACAGAAATACCTCGGATTCATAATTTTAATTAATTTTTGCTCATTGCACATTCGGAAAACTTTTCCTATTGCCAGTTTTTTGGGACCCCCATATGGTGTTGCACTTATAGTTTAAGAAGCTCTTATTATCTTTCCTCAAAAGTTATTAACGTATCCGTCTTTTGTAATCTGATTTTAGACCATACCATTCAACTGAAACTATGATTTTCAAGACTATCAATTATTTCTTTTTTTTAATTAAACTTTTAACATTTATTTTCACACAATTTTGGGTTACAAATTTTCTCCCCTTTTTTCCCCCTCGCCCCGCCCAGACCCAAGTTTTCTAATTGCCCCTGTGACCTATCTGCTCTCTCCTCTATCCTCCCTCCCTGCCCTTGTCTCCGTCTTCTCTTCTGTCCTGTAGGGCCGGATAGCTTTCTTGACCCCTTAAACTGTGTTTCTTGTTACCCAGTGGTAAGAACATTACATTTGGTCCTAACACTTTGAGTTCCAACTTCTTTAGCTCCCTCCCTCTCTACCCCTTCCCCTTGGAAGACAGGCAGTTCAATATAGGCCATATCTGTTTAGTTTTGCAAATGATTTCCATACTAGTTGTATTGTATAAGACTAACTATATTTCCCTCCATCCTGTCCTGTCCCCCATTACTTCTATTTTCTTAGGTCCTTTCCCTCCCCATGAGTGTCGACCTCGTATTGCATTCTCCTCCCCATGCCCTCCCCTCTATCCTCCCCCCCTTCCTGCTTGTGCCCCTGTCCCCCACTCTCCTGTATTATGAGATAGGTTTTCCTATCAGAATGAGTGTGCATTATATTCTTTCCTTTAGTGGAATGTGATGAGAGTAGATCTCATGTTTTTCTCTTGCCTCCCCTCTTTATCCCACCACTAATAAGTCTTTTGCTTGCCTCTTTTATGAGAGATAATGTGCCCCATATAACTTCTCCCTTTCTCCTCCCAATATTTCTCTCTCACTGCTTGATTTCATTTTTTTTTTTAGTATATGATCCCATCCTCTTCAATTATCAATTATTTCTTAACTTATAAATTTCACTTTTCTCTTAGTTGTTACCCTCTTTAACCTACCTACAGTTTTTGATATTGCTAACATCCTTCTCTTAAATAGTGCTTCCCCAACTCCCAGTCCATGCTCTCTATAATACTATTTTGTATTTGATTACTACTCAGTGTCTTTGCTGGATCATTATTTATCTTTTTTCCTCTTTAGTGTGGGTATCCTTTAATGCTTTTCTAGGACCTTTCATCTGCTACAATGCATCCAAGTACTAAGAGATGATTTCAAAACCTAGTCATCTACCTCCAACTTTTCTTTTGAACTCCAGGACTATATAGAAAACTTCTTGGACATAGTATTATAAAATAATAGATTCTAGAATTTATGGTTTTTAAGCTAGAAGTGAACTCAGAGGTTGTCTAGTTCTGTCACTGTTTCACATCCAAGAATGCTTTGGCCAAAATAAATTTTTGATATGCCCAAAGCCATATATATTTACTGGTAGATCTAAGATGCAAAATCATGTCCTCTAAATAGAGCACTTTCCACTATTTGACACTCCTCTCTCTTCTCAGAGTCCCTGTAGGCTTCTCTAATTTAAAATGCTCCCTAACTCCAAAGAGTTTTTATTTTCTTTCCCATAAACCTGACCTTTATCTAAATATCTCTATTTCTGTGGAAGAGCCACTATTTTCCACTCACCTAGATGCATAAACTGAAGAGTTATCTTTTATCTTTCCCTCCCTTTCACCAGCCATCCCATGCCCAATCAATCTGTTGCTATTCTTGTTTAATCTATATCCAGATTAGTTTTAAAATATATTTAATATATTCCCTTTTCTCTACTCACACCATCTTAACACCACTACTGTTCCTGATTATATTCTACATGGATCACTATAAGAACCTTTTATTAATCTACTCACAGTGATTCCCCTCTATTAAATGAACATTAGTGGGCAACAAAATTGTTTGTGTTCAACCTTCGTTGCCAAAGAAGACCATGCCATCAGAGAAATGATGACATGACTTGCACTTGACTTTGTTTTGAGTGAGGGAGGGCTGTGCAGGTCACCAGCCTCACTTCTCCTCCAGAGCCATCTGAATCCAGTGACCATTCATCAGGATGGCTGGAGATGACACAGGATGCACTGGGAGACCTTGGCCCCTTTAGGCCAAGGTACCTACTTTAGGCAGGTACTCACTTAGGGTGAGGCAACACCTGGCTACCTCTTAAACAGCTCTAGGCAATAAAATCATCTTAATCTTAATGTCTGTTGTTAATCTGCTGAAAAAAAAGCAAAACACTTCAGTATCTTTCCTTTGAGTATAATATAAAATACATTGTCTTTAACATGACATTTAAACTGTATTTCATGTGCTCCTTCATACCACTTTCCTTTCTGGTCTCTTCATTAGAATCAGACAAAACAAACAGATATTCTCCACATATACATCCATTACCCACTTCTATGCATTTGAATAAGATTTTTCTGTCTTCATGGGATGCACTCCCTTCTTGTCTCTTCCTCTCACAGTCTTTGTCTTTCTCCCTGGTTCATCTCAACTATCACAGCCTGCATGAAACTTTTCCATATCTCCCCAATTTCAGTACTCTCTTTCTTCTCAACTTTATTTTTTACTACCCCAAATCACCCCCTCCCTTGTCACCAAATTGTAATATAAGCTTTTTCAGATCAGGGACTATTTCATTGTTGCCTTTTTATCTTTAAATATCCTTTATCCTTAAGTGCTACCACAACATCTAGTAGTAATTGGTAGCAGATACTGATTCATGTTTGTTGAATTGAACAGAATTGAATCCAACTGATGATGCTCTGTGTGATACATCCATTAGTCCATGTATTATTTGAAGCTAGAATATGATTTAATTCTACCGTCCCTCCAGTGTTTCAGTATACAAGGCAATTATTGGATTCAATTTATATTCTGACTGTAGATAATTATTTCTCCTTCATCACTAGCACTGGAAGAAATTAGTTAATTCAATCTCAATTCCTTTTTTCTCATGTATAGATACATATATTCTCATGTATACACACACACACACACACACACACACACACACACACACACACATATATATATATATATATATATATATACTAAGCAGAAATGCATGACAAAAAGGTCCTTGTCTAATTTTGGAAGGTCACACTTTTTTTTAACCTGAGTTCTGATCAAGCTGCCTTGGAAAAATCTATTAAATGAATAGCTAGTATTGCATTAGCATAAGTGCTGATCAATTAATAAATGAAAGAATTAACAAAGGGGAAAATCAAAAATTTTCTTGGCTTTCTCCTAGAGCTGCCTTCCCCAGACCATCACAACTCAAAGTATTTCCTGTCTTCTTCCCCAATACCACTAATTTGTTGGCTCAATTTTTTCCAGTTACTGATATAGTTTTTGTTCTCATTGTGTCTCCTTAAGAGAAGCAAATGCAGAACAGTAAAGTAGGTGTGTAGACTTTGAGTAAGAAAGAGCCTCAGATCAAAGCCTTCATTATAAATACTAGAAAATAGAAGCCCAAAGTGGTCAAATGACTTGCCAGAGGTCGCAATTTTATGGGGCTGGCATTCTAAACCTTGCCCTCTGACTCTGTATCTAGCATCCTTTCTCCCATGCTAAATTTGCTCTTTGTGTGATTCACGTGACAGTCTCCGAATATTTCTAGTCTACTATCAAATCATTTTCCCCTTTATTTTCTTAACTCTTTATTATCTCTTAAATAGGGCTTGAATCTATTGAAAAAAAACTGCATAGAGTATAAATAGGCCAGCTACATGACAGTTGTCCTCTAATTTTTCTAGTCTACTACATGGAAGACAGATTAGACTGAATCAGCATTGTTCCTTGGGGCAGAACTAGGAGCAATGAATATTAAAGAAACCCATAATTTGGCTCAATACAAGTATTGCATTACTTCTCTTTAATTTAATTCACATACTGACTCTAGAGAATTCTTTCTTCTTTGCTACCTCATGGAATTGTTAAATATGTCTCAATTTTCTGGATAGATTGTTAGAGCTTTAAACTTAATCTTCTTGAGGCCTGAATGAACAGCATCTGCATATTAATCTTCAAAAAATGCTTTTTATTCCTTTCTCTTTTCTTTCTTCATGGTTTTTTCCCTTCCCCAAGTTTCATAAGATAGGGCATTTCCTATCATGCTCTGACAGGTTTAATTCTGTTGGTATGCTTTCTAAAGCAAGTAGTATGCCACAGATCATCATCCCTCAGAGGGATTTTTTTTTCTATTTTATTTTTAATATGTACTTTTATGCACAAAGTTTTAGCATTTCATGGTTAATTTATAATTCATATAGTTCAAGAAAAATATGAAAACCATGTAGCAACCAGTAATGCGAATTCATATTTTATGACAATTTTAGTTTCACAAAATACTCTTTTCACAGAAGAAATAGGTAGTATTTTTATACCCATTTCATGGATGGGAAAATAGTAACTGACAGGTGAAATGATTTGCCCATGATCCTAATTCTGACTGTAAGTACAACAATTCTTTTCACTGTTCACTGGTTCTCCCTTTCTCCTTTAATGAATCCATAAAAATGAAACTACACTTTTTTTTAAATTCTAGAGTGACAAAAAGATTGTATCTGAGCACTATTCATCAAATAATTGCAAAGACTTCTTTTGGGGGGAAGGAAGAAAACAGACATCCATCCAGACTTCTGAACCAAAATAACCCTTTAACTGTTAGCCATCATTAACTTCAATCTAAACAAAATTGATCTGGGATAATAATTCCTGAAGAAATAAACCAATGAAAAGTGGATATATTTTTTAATTGTTGCACAACTTCTACCTGGAGTGTCAAGAATGTGTTCAAGGAATTCTCATTTTTAAAAAATATGCAAATGTTTTTATTAAATGGAACATACAATTGTAATTAAGCAAAAATAGTTTTTCTTTTCCTCCAAAACAAATACAATTTAAATTTCAATTCTCGCAGTTCATTAACTTCCTCTGCTACTTTGATATCCATCTTCATTCTTCTTCATTCTACTTGAAACAAACTGAGGAATATCAATATAAATATGAAAATGTTAGATTTCATCATCACCCCTAACTGTTCTACCTCCATGACTTTGAATTCAGGAATTCCTATCCACAATGAAATATTTCTTTACTCCCTTTTCTACTCCCTTCTACTATCCATTCTTCAATCAATCTCACTGATTGTCATGCTCTTTATCATTTAGTGTTCTATCATTTGATCTACCCTGCTCCAGTTTCACTTTCTTTTGGCAGTCTTGATGGTATAGTTGAGTAGTTTAACTGTATTCTGTTGCCTGTCATTGAATTCCTTGCCTCTTTGTCCTATTTCTACTAATACTTTGTCAAATCGTGGCTTACTGAATACTGCTGTTTAACAATTCAAACATGTCCTTTCTCTCTCTCTCGCACTCTCTCTCTTCCCCTTCCCCATCTTCCTGTCTCTATCTCATCTCTTGTTTCTTCCTTGTCTCCTTTATCCATGTTATTTTGTATTCAGTTTTGTCTGCACTTCTTTCTAAGTCCCACCTTCCCTATAACAATATAAACTCTTTCACAATAGGAATTATTTCTTTTAGTCTTTTTTTCTAACCATAACAATCAATAGTCACTTAACAAATATTCATTAAATTGAAGTGCATTGGGTTTGTTGGTGTTGTGTATCTGAGTATGTTAGGCTACAGATTCCTAAGATAAGAGTCAATATGACGCCAGCAACAGAGAGTTGTCCTCAGAACCTTGAAGACCTGATTTAGCTCCTACCTCAGACACATATCAGCTTTGTGACTCTGGTCAAGTCATTTAAACTCTCTGTGCTTAAAGTAACTCTCTAAGACTCTAAGCGGTTGAGAAAATGTCCACTTGCATATTTTCCTGTCACAATGAAATCACAGGTTTAGTCCTTATCTTTAGCACCAGGATGACCCCATACACATGTTGAGTGGTCTTCTGATTTTGATTCAGACAACCCTTCTCTTTTTAAAAAGCTCTATCCCCATGTATGACAAATTACAACAATATATATTAGCTTGAAGAGGAGAAGATATAGAGATCAGGAACCTAGAGTATCATAGTCATTATCAAATATTTGAAGTGATTCATATAGAGGAGGGAATAAGACTATTTTATTTGTTCCAAGATGTATAGATAATGCATAGACATTTCCAGAAAGCAAATTTTGGATATTTTTAAGGAAGAAAAACTTAGTTATTAGAGATGTCCAAAAATGAAATGGAATTCTTTGCTAGCCAGATACTTGTACATTCAAAAAGAGGCAAGATAACTACTTATGAGGCAGTTACTGAGGTGTTTCACTAGAAGTAAGTTATAGTCATACTGAAAGACCTTGAAGATACCTTCTAAACATTTGTTTACAATTCAGGTCTTCCTCACTGAATAGCAAAGATTTTTGCAAAAAGTTAATAATAGATCAAATTTGGCATTTATCTCCTATATAGTACTAATTATTGGTTTACAGTGAAAAAATGACTCGAAACAATGACAATAACACTTGAACTAGAAAAGTGTTTTTAAGTTAATCAATCAAATAAGGATACTGCATTTCTGAATAAATAATATTGGCTGAAACATTTTCTTTAAAAATTATAGAAAAAATATTGTCTTGTAAAAGGGAAAGATAATCAATAATAATAAATGACAAGCTATCTCTTTAAATGCAGGAAGAATCCTGTTAAAATACATTCACTTCCTTTTTGTAGGGTAATATTTAGATAGTAATAGTTTCCTTTTAATACCCTCAAAATGCAGAAAAAACAGAGTTAAGTATCTTTGCTTCTTTGTAATAGAAAATTATAATTGATTGGCATCACCATTGTTTATTTTAAAATTCCAAGCTTACAAACTATAAATTGGTAAATGTGCTGTCTACTATGCAGTATAATAATAAAAAAAAAAAACTCTGAAACATTGGACTTGATATTAGAAGACCTGACCTGAGTTCAAATAGCAGTTCTTAAACTTGCCATGTGACCTTGTATAAGTTGTTTGGCCTCTCTGAGACTGTCTATTTGTAAACTAGAATGACTAGTAGTTGCCCTATGTATTTGCCCTAAACCTGTACAATAGTTGCCTTACATTGTGATGAGCAAAACCATTTAGAAAGTACTATATTAATGTGAATTATTGTTTTTTTTAAAATTACATAACAACAATTTTAACTAGGAACATTAGTACTGAAAGGATACTTACTGGATAAAATTGTACCTCTGGAAAAGACCTCTTTCATGACATATAATCCTCTCTAATTTAAGTATTACCTTTTGACTTCTTATAGTATCAGTTATCATTAAAAGATCAGTAACCTTTTTTTTCTACAAGGAAAAAGATACTGTATGTGTCTTTTAAGAGGTATGAACTTATAGATCAGATAATTCAATGGTGTCTAAGCAATTGCAATACTCTAAATTTCAATTGAATCTTTAAATATTATGTGCCATTGTGTACTATCATATTCATTTCTAAGAATAAAGTTGATGTTGCTTGAGTTTTTAAAGTGTCACATATTATTTTAGTTTATAATGGGCTAAGTTTGAACTGTATACTCACATCAACGTTTTTTGAAGAAATTTCCTTTCCAATTACATGTAAAGATATTTTTCAACTTTCTGTTTTAAAAAAGATTTTGAGTTCCAAATTTTTGTCCTTTCCTCCTTTCCCTTCCCACTCCCATCAGATGACAAGCAATCTGATACAGGTTATACATGGGCATGCATCACATCAACTTTCATAGGCAATCATTGTAAAGAACATGTTTGAGAAATGGACAGTTCCAAGATTGTAAAAGTGTCTGAAGACCATGATGTCAGAGATGTGGGCAATTGCATAGATATCTTTCATTCTGAAGTAAGTGAAGATTTATTAAGCACTCTGATAAAGGGAAATGGAAGACATTTCATGAGTGTTTTCTAAGATTCAAACAATAGATTGGGAATTTGCATTATTTTTATGTAAAACTTGACCTTCTGAGCTACTTGAAGCAGAGTATAGCCTTTGTTATCAACATTACTTTTTTTCTATTGAATTTTTTTCTATTGAATTCAAATTATTCAAATGCATATCATATTTCCTAAATTAGTTTTATTTTTTTTTTAATTTGGATGTACTGTGCACTTCTTTCCAAGTCATCCTTTCAAAACGTTGTTTATGCAAAACTTATTCTTTACTTCTATGTATATATGAGCATGTATGTATTTGCATAATACATGAGATGTGACTATAAATAAATGACATTGATTTTCATGTGTAGCTTGTGAAATCTGTGTCTTTATAGTCACATGAACTATGAGTATAAAGGGCAAGAGGGAGAAAAAGAGACTGAGACAAAATGAAATGGTAGGTATAATTATTCACTATTCCTGTGTCATGAGAATATTTGATCATGTTCTTCTTCAATGTGCACATAAATACATATTAACGAAAGATAATCCCAAAAAATTACCTTTGAATTGTGCCTATTTGTTGTACAAAATCTAAGCATAATTGACAGAGTACAGTATCTTTAAGGAACTGAGAATGATGATTTGCATACCAAATGAAAATCAGTCATGGCATGACTAGTTCTCCTCAGAAGAGCAGCAGGATTTAGGGCTGAATGCAGGGGGGGGAGTTTTGATCTTGAAATATGAGAGCTAAACCCAATCTTCATTCACATTGCATGCTGAGCTTTTCTTTCATATGCATAATTTAATTACTACAGTGAACAAAGGTGGAAGGTAAGAGCATGTGCTGTATAAAATCCATGAAATGCTATCTGTTCAACTGGAATCAAGAAAAATAAATTGTTCACTATTTAGAGGTAGATTAACTGGCTCAAGACAGTTGGGTGCCCTTTGAGGTGCCACATAAAGTATGTATTAATTTACTTGTTAGCCTGAAAGAATTCTTTTCCTTTAAATGTTTAGAAATTTATATCCTACTCACCAGCAAGATTGTTTTCATAATTTAATACTGAATTCTAAATATAATAACACATTTTAATTCCAACATACAGTTAGGATACCTCAGAGTGGTAGGAAATGTGGGGAGGCATTAAGATAATAATCTTCATTATCTTTAAAATGGAAAACAATGTTTTATATTTATCATTGATGCACTAAATATGCTAAAATAATAATAAATATTTTAAAAGAACTTTATAGGTTTCAAAGTGTTTCACATTCAATATTTCATTTGGTAGAATAGCCCCATAAGGTTGATATCATTATTATTCTCACTTCACAGATGAGGAAAATAATACTTGGAGAGGTTTAGTGACTTTTCTGGGGTTACCACAAGTATTAAGTTTGAATCCAATCCTTCCTGAATCCAAGTGTGTCACTCTTTCTGCTGTACCATCTAGCTGACTTAAGAATATTGATATTTTGTTACTTATACTGCTGCATTAGAAAGGGGAAGGGAAGAAATAAAAAGGGGATGGGAGAAATAGATCTGCACCTTCTCCTCAAAGACTTTACAGATTTTCTTGGGGGCACCTAAATTATACATAAGATAAAGATTCCCAAGAAACTAAGAAATAAAACAAATTAATAAATGAACCCAAAAATATAACAAAATTTCTGTTGACTTCAGGAGTTTCTCATGTGTAACACTAAAAATCCTAAATTAAAATTTAAAGGGCAAGTTTTGTATCTTCCAACGATCTAAAAAAATTTACTTCAAAAACCTTTTTGTATGTGCTATATGCAAGTCACCAAGAGTGAAAAGGTGAAAATAAAATAGTCTGGATTCATAAAGTGTGCATTATAATAGGGAGACAACATATGCTCAAATATGAATAGTACAAGGAATACTCCAAAGAAAAAAATGCATTAATGAGTGGAGGGACAAGAGAAAGCTAAATGCAGGAAGTGGTACCTAAGTTGGATTTTGAAGGAAAGGAAGACTTTGGCAAGGAAAAACCAAATAAATGATACATCTCAACAATGATTTAAGTGAATGCAGGGAAGTGGT
The DNA here is from genome assembly GCF_028372415.1 of Notamacropus eugenii. Lineage (NCBI taxonomy): Eukaryota > Metazoa > Chordata > Mammalia > Diprotodontia > Macropodidae > Notamacropus > Notamacropus eugenii. The sequence goes on along the minus strand of NC_092877.1, from coordinate 179,219,179 downwards.
AATTGCAATAACAGGTCTGCAAAACATTTAAACCTCCACTTATAAGGCTACAGAGGTAGTTTGCAGTCAGATTGTGGAGAAAATTGAATGTCAAGCTGAATAGTTTGTATCATATACTTTTGCCAAGGAAATGACAAAGCTAACCTTGTACTTTAAGAAGATTATTTCTGAAGTTCTTTGGAGAATTGATTAGAAAGGGGAGAAATCAGATAGAGAAATCTATTAGGAGATTTGCAATAGTCCACTTAAGCAAAATGAGGATCTAAACTGGAATGGTAGCAGTGAAAGTAGAAATAAGGTTATTGATATAAAACACTATGTGAATTGACAGGATATGGCACCTGATTATATATGATCATAGAGGTAATACAGGGGAAAGTTTGACATGAGGAATTAGAATCTGGGTTACTTAGAGGTTAAGAGATAGCCTTCACAGAAACAAAGAAGTTGGAGAATGGTTTTAGAGACAAAGTACATTAGTTCCTTTAGAGACATATTTAAGATATCTAGATGGTGTATGATAATGCAAATTCTGTGAATGTCTTTACAGAAATATTGAATTTGAAATAGCTAGAATTTGAGATGTCTCCCTATTTGGAGATGCCTACCAAGAGTTCAGGGGAGTAACTAATTCTGGATATACATAAGTATGCTTGTGTATATTAATATACATATAGACACACATATACATGTATGGATGTATGCACACACATATACACACAGAACAATAACAATTTAACCCACTGAAATTTATGAGACCATCATGTAATAGAACATAGACAAAAAGGAAGGTCTAGGAAAGAGTTTTCAGAACACTCAAGCACAGTGGGGCAAGAGATGGCTGATGTTTTAACAAAGGAGACTGATAAGACTGTTCTTGCTGTTTGTCCTTCCTTCCTGAAGAGAATCATGACATCAGGAAGGTGATGGGTGATGTCATGACCTGCAAATGAATTGAATTAAGCTAATTGTTAATTAATTAAGTGAATTAGATTTAAGGGAGAACTTTGCAAGATTACCAGCCTTGCTTTACCCTCCAGAGTCATCTGGGTCCAGTGGCAAGATATTGATCAGGATGACTGGAAATGGCCCCAGATGCAGTGGGAGACCTTAGGCTTTTTAATATTACTTGTTTCTCAAGTCTGAGTTTGACAGTGGCAATGCTCATCCAGTGATTAAAGCCAGAGAAGAACTGAGACAGGTTATGACCTCTTTTACCTGGTAAAAAAAAAATCAATCTGGGAGGGGAAGACCCTCAGGGTTTCTGGCCAAAACAGTGAAGGAAGTAGGAGCAGAGGGACATACAGAAAAAAAAAATGTAAAGGTTGGTGGTGACAAAATTATTGTAATGATTATAAGTACTTGAAAAGCAGAAAGGCTATAAGATAATAGCAAGAGATAATAGCAGTATACATGGAGTTTTTTCATTTTCTTAAGTTCTAATCATATGTCTTGATCGTGGAGAGAGGAAGCAGTAGATAGGCAGAAAGTGAAGACTGGCATGATAGAAGAGGGAGAGACAAACTCCCAAAGTAAACAGGAGGAAATAGTATCAAGTACCCAAGAAGAAGGATTGGGCATGACAAGGAAAACTGTCACCTTCTTTCCAGAGACTAGAGCAAAGGAGGAGACAGGTAAAGATACTGAGAGGTTTTGAAATATAGATTAAAGGAGATTAGGAGATCATCACTTCAATATTCTCGTAGAGGTAGAAAATGATATCATCTGCTAGAGTCAGTCAAGAGTGACGGTCTTGGTGATTTAAGAAAAAATTGGGAAATTCCGAATTGCTCCTGCAAAGAGTATGATAGATAGTCAATCCAGGAAGAATAAGAAGATCATTATGTAGTAGTGTGGACCTAGTTGGGACACAGTAACATGAATTTGTAGTGGACTCAGACACTTTTATGAAGTCCTTTAGCAGCACTCAGCATCCTAGGAAGTAAGAGGGAAGAAAGTGGAGAGTAGGGTTAACCAAGGCTTTGAGAGTAGGCAGGTGAAGCAAAGAAGCAAAAAAGGTAATGGAGAGCAAAGATTTACATGAGGGATGTTTAAAGGGATTCAAGGTGAAGACCAGATTATAGCTGAACTTGTTAAATAAAAGGTTAGTAGTATAAATAGAAAAAATAATCTAAAAGAGAGGTGAGGGTTTAAGAGAATAGAGAATGTATATGAGTAGAAAATCAGGAGAAGCAGAGCCAGGATAGTGGAGAATAGGCAGGGACTCAAATGAGCTCTCTTCAAAATGCCTCCAAATATCTTTAAAAATTACTCTAAACAGATTCTAGAATAGTAGAACCCCCCTCCCCCCCAAAAAAACAACAGTAAAAAAAATTCCAGCCGAAGACAACTTGGAAGTTTGGAAGGAAAAGTCTCTTGCACCTAGGTAAGAGAGGAGTGCAGTCCAGCACAGGGAGCACCAGCATAGACTAGGCCCCAGCAAAGTAGTAGCAGGCCTTGAGATGACTGAATTATTGGGAACAGACTTTTCAATCCACAGATGGAAAAGGAGTCAAACAACTAGTCAAAATGAGATTACAGGGGGTCTTTTCACAAGCAATGAGTAAGGACTCTGTTACTTTACACGTATTTGGATCCAGGTCACAGACTTAGGTGGCACTCCCAAGGTAAGGAGGAGCACTAGCATAGCAGAGCTTGCAGCCACAGTTCCACGGCAGAAAAGACTGCTTGTGATCACTCATAGACCATAGCACAGGTCAGGAGAGGAATAAACACCTCTACTTAGATTACATCATTTTGGAAGAAATGAAAACTTACAGGTCCCTAGAAGTATTTCTGGAAACAGCTGCGCAAAATCCTTGAAGCTTAGAACAGTACACCCTCCACCTTGGAAGCAGAGCCCTACTTTAATAAAGAGATAAAAGTCAAGTAATAGGCTGAGAAGATGAACAAACAACAGAAAAAAATAATCTCTGACTATAGAAAGTTATGGCAGTGACAAGGGAGATTCAAACACACTCAGATAACAAGTCAAAACTCCTACATGCGAAGCCTCTAAGAAAAAGTATAAATTGGTCTCAGACCATGGAAGAGCTCAAAAATTATTTTGAAAATCAAGTAAGAGAAGTAAGGAAAACTGGGAAGAGAAATTAGAGTAATGAAAGAAAATCATGAAAAAAATGAGCACAAAGCTTGGTAAAGGAGACCCCCCCAAAAAAAACTGAAGAAAAAAACAGATTAGGAAAATGGTAGAGGTCCAAAATATTAATCAAGAAAATAATTCCTTAAAAAGCAGAATGAAAAAGGAGGTACAACAGCTCACTGAAGAAAATAATTATAAATCTTTCAAAATTAGAATGGAGCAAATGAAAGGTAATGATTTTATGAGAAATTAAGAATTCATAAAACAAAACAAAAAGAATGAAAAAATAGAAGACACTGTCAAATACCAGAAAAAAAAATAAAAAACAACTGACCTGGAAAGTAGATCCAGGAAAAATAATTTTAAAATTATTAAACTACTTGAAAGCCATGATAAAAGAAATAGCCTAGACCTAATTTTTCAAGAAGTTTTCAAAGAAAATAGCCTTGATATTCTAGAACCAAAAAGTCATAATAGAAATTGAAAGAATTCACCAATCACCTCCTGAAAGAGATTCCAAAATGAAAATTCCCAGGAGAATCATAGACAATTTCTAGAGTTCTCAGGTCAAGGACAAAATACAGTAAGTATACAGAAAGAAACAATTCAAGAATCATGGAGCCACTATCAGGATAACAAGATACAGCAATTTCTATCTTAAATGTTTGGAGAGCTTGGAATAAAATTATCTTGAGATCAAAGGAGCTTGGATTAAAACCAAGAATCACCTACCCATAAAAACTGATTACAATATTTTGTAGGGGGAATGGGATGAATATTCCATGAGATAGAGGACTTTCAAGCATTGTTGATGAAAAGATCAGAGGTGAATAGAAATTTTGATTTTCAATTATAAGACTCAAAAGAAACATAAAAAGGTAAACAGGAAAGGGAAATCATAAGAGACTTAAGCAGGTTAAAGTGTTTACATTCTTTCATGGAAAGATCATATTTATAACTCTTAAGACTTTTCTCATTATTAGGGTAGTTATATGTATATATGTATGTATGTATATGTGTCTGTGTGTTTGTATGGGTGAGTGTGGAGAGAAACAGAGAGAGAGAGAGAGGGCACAGTTGTGAGTTGAATATGAAGGGATGATATCTAAAAAATAAAAGTAAGGTGTGAGAGAAAAATGTACTGGGAGAAAGAAAAAGGGAGAGATAGAATGGGGTAAACTATCTCACATAAAAGAGGCAAGTAAAAGGTTTTTAGTGGAAGGAAAGAAGGAGAAATGAATGATCCTTAATCTCATTAGAATTGGTTCAAAGAGGGAATAACAGACACTCTGTTCAGTATAAAAATCTATTTTCCAATACAGAAAAGTAGGAGGGTAAAGAGATAGGAGAAGGGGTGGGGGGTGCATTGATAGAAGGAAGGACAGATTGTGGGAGGGTGTAGTCAGAAGCAAAACACTTTTTAGGAGGGACAAGGTGAAAGGAGAGATAGAATAGAATAAATGTGGGGATAGGATGAAGGGGAAATATAACTAGCAATAGTAACTGAAAAAATTTTCGAAGTAAGTTTCTCTGATAAAGGCCTCATTTCTGAAACATATAGAGAACTGAGTCAAATTTGTAAAAACAAGAACCATTCCCCAAATCTATAAATAATCAAAAGATATAATCAGTTTTAAGATGAAGTAATCAAAACTATCTATGGCCATATGAAAAACCTTCTAATTCACTATTGAGTGGAGAAATATTAAATTAAAACATTTCTGAGTTATTGACTCATACCTATTAGATTATCTAATAGAACAGAAAATTTAAATGGCAAATGTTGGAGCTATGTGAGAATAATGAGGCTTTAATGTATTACTGGTGGAGGTGATTCAATATTCTGTAGAGCAATCAGGTATTGTGCCCAAAGGGCTATAAAACCATGAATAACCTTTAACCTATCAATACCACTTTCAGATCTCTATACCAAGAAAGATAAAAAACAAAAAGGAAAAGGATCTATGTGTACAAAAATATATGTAACAACTTTTTTTCTGGGTACAAAGAATTAGCAATAGATAGAATGCCCAACAATTGGTTAATGGCTGAAAAAGTTGTGGCATATGAGTATGATGGAACACTGTTATACTATAAGAAATTGTTAGCAGAATTCTCACTGAAAATCCTAGGAAGGCTTGCATGGGTTGATGCAAAGTGAAATGTACTGTGTATAAAGTAACCGCTACACTGTAAGATGATCAGCTGTGAATACTTTAGTTATTCCCAGCAATACAATAATTCAAGATAATTCTGAATGTCTGATGATAAAAAATACAGTCCACTCCCAGAGAAAAAACTGATGGTGTCTGAATATAGACTGAAACATATTTTTTTTCTTATTTTCTTTATTTCTCTTGAGCTTTTTTTTTCTGTTTTATTTTACAGCATGACTATTATGGATATGTTTTGCGTGACTACACATGTATAACCTATATTGAATTGCTTGCTTCTCAGTGAGGGTGGCTAGGGAGGGAGGGAGAGAATTTAGACATCAAAGAGTTAAAACTTACATGTTAACTGAAGAAAAATAAAATATAAGTAAAAAAGAGAATAGAGAGTGATATGGGTCTTGCCTTTGAAAATAAATGATAAGTTAGAGAGGGGTGAAACAATGAAGGATGGAAAACTTTTTTTTTACATTTAATTTGCATTATTAACTCTTTCTATATCAAAAAAAAATATCAAACCCTGATTTGTAACATCAGTGAATTCTGTGGTATAAATTCTCCTGGTAAAATTTAACAATTGGTTCTTCTGCTTAGGCAGGAGTTGGCTCCAGCACACTTTACCATTTCTCGCTTGCCTAATAATTCTAGATTTCATGATCTCTAGAAATTCATAGTCCTGTAGGATTAAATCAACTTGGGGGGCAGAACCAAGATGGTAGAGTAGAAAAAGCTTATACTCTAGCACTTCCCCACAGCCCACAAAATACCTGTAAAAAATGAGTCTCAACAGATTCTAGAGCAGCAGAAGCTACAGAACAACAGAGCGAAAGAGGTTTCCAGCCAGAGGTAACCTGCAAGGCTGACAGGAAAGGTCTATCTCACAGGACGCTGAGTGCAGTGGAACCCAGCTGTGGCTGCATGGCACTGGGAGGAACAGGACCTCAACAGACCTCTGTGGCAGAATTCTCAGCAGGGAGAGTCCCAGATCCCTCAACCCACAAAGTAAGCTCCAAAGGTCAGTGTGGGAGGACTTTCCCAGCTGGACGAGAGGAAAGTGGGGTCCCCCCAGCACTGGCCTTAGGTGGTGCCAGACACAGCAGCAGTGGGAACAGCAGCAGCAGGGGGTAGCAGGTGGTGGGCAGCTATAGTGGCCATGGAAGTAGCCTAGGTCCTTTGTTCAGGCAGCTCAGCTTAAAGCCTCTGGAGGATTTGAGGAGCTGATCTGCACCTCAGCTTTGAACATGGCACTGGGGAGCGGAACACTAGAACCCTCCTCTTGACAAAGGATTAAGAAGTCAACTAGCTGCCTAGGAAAATATCCAAAAAAGGGGAAAAAATAAGATTGTAGAAGGTTACTTTCTTGGTGAACAAGTATCTCCTTCCATCCTTTCAGATGAGGAAGAAAAAGGCATACTGACAGAGGAAGTCAAGGCTTCTGCCTCCAGTAACTCCAAAATGACTATGAAATGGGTTAAAGGCATAGAAGAGCTTGAAAAGCAAGTCAACAGCCTGCTAAAGGAGAACCAAAACAATGCTAAGGAAAATAACACCTTTAAAAATAGGCTAACTCAGGGGAGGAGCCAAGATGGCAGAGTAGAAAGATACACATATGCTAGCCCCTACCCCACAGCCCATAAAATACCTGTAAAGAAGAACTCTCAACAAATTCTGGAGCAGCAGAAGCCACAGAACAACAAAGTGGAGGAGATTTCTATCCTAGAGAGACCTGAAAGACCTAAGGGAAAGGTTAGTCTCACACCAGATGGGGAGCAGAGCCCAGCCTTGCTTTGGCTGGGCGGCACCAAGAGGAACAGATCCAAGCAGACTTCAGGGGTGGAATATCCAGTGGCAGCACAGATCCTTCAACCCACATGTGCCAAACATCAGTGAGAAGGTCTTTTCAGCTGGCTGAGAGGGGAGCATGTAAGCCACTTAAGACTTGCCTCAAAAAATGCTCCTTAGCCAAAGTGAAACTATAATCATATTTGAAACCTGGTTATTGGAACTTGCCATTTTTAGATGCTATGGGACTATTAAGTGACTGTTCTTCTGAGTCTAACTCCAGGTATGGGTAGCAAGAAAGGTGAACTGAGCTTCCAATCTATGATGCCAGTAAGCTGATGAGATGCTGGTATGAACTGCATAAGGTAATCTCAAGGGAAGAGTGGGAGAGCAGCTATTCAGCATAGGTTGAGGTGGGATTCTCCTGATCCAGTTTCCCCACTGAAACTTGGCAGACTTTAAGCCTTACTGAATGCAAGTGGATAATCCAATCCTGCCTGGAATTGATGCAAAGTTGGGGAGATATTGTATCCCTGAAATGTCCCTACTTTTGGTGGCAATTTCCTATAGTCAAAAGGTTTGTAAGCTTAATACGAGATCTATTCAATTATAGATTATTGGTAGGGGAACATCCGAAGTTGTCTAAAATTAAGCTATTAGGCATAGGATTTTAGACCAACAACAATAAATTAAGGTCCTTTAATTCTTAGTAATACTGTGGAGACAATTAGGTCAAGAGCTTGTGAAGTTAGCAACATAAATATTATTTGTGTTTCAGTTGGTTAATGTTTAAAAAAAATTATTTTGTGGTCCATATTGTAAATGCTTTAAAAAGACCAAAAAAAAATAGGCTAACTCAATTGGAAGAAGAGGTCCAAAAGGCCAATAAGGAGAAGGAGGTTTTAAAAAGCAGAATTAGCCAAATGGAAAAAAAGGAAAAAAACTCACTGAGCAAAATAGTTCTTTACAAGAGAGAATGGAGTTGGGAAGCTAATGCTATGAGATAAATCAAGAAGTTAAAAAACAAAACCAAAAGATTGAAAAAAATAGAAGATAATGTGAAACATCTCAATGAAAAAACAACTAATCTGGAAAATAGATCCAGGAGAGACAATTTAAAAATTATGGGACTACTTGAAAGCTAAGATAAAAAAAAGAACCTAGACATTATCTTTCATGAAAATATCAAGGAAAACTGCCCTGATATTTTAGAACCAGAGGTCAAAATAAATATTGAAAAAATTCACCAATCACCACCTGAAACAGATCCAAAAAGAGAAATTCCTAGGAATATTGTGGCCAAATTTCAGAGTTCCTAGGTCAAAGAGAAAATATTGCAAGCAGCTAGAAAGAAACAATTCAAGTATTGTGGAAATACAATCAGGATAACACAAGATCTAGGAGCTTCTACATTAAGGGATTGAAGGGCCTGGAATAGTTTGAAAGAAGCAATTCGAATATTGTGGAAATACAGTTAAGGTAACACAGGATCTGGTAGCTTTTACATTAAGGCATCAAAGGGCTTGTAATATGACATTCCAGAAGTCAAAGGAACTGGGATTAAAATAAAGAGTCACCTACCCATCAAAACTGAGTAGAATACTTCAAGAAAATAAATGGTCATTCAATGATATAGAGGACTTTCAAGTATTTGTGATGAAAAGACCAGAATTGAATAGAAAATTTGACTTTCAAACATAAGAATCAAGAGAAGCATGAAAAGGTAAACAGGAAAGAGAAATCATGAAGGACTTTCTAAAGTTGAACTGTTTACATTCCTGTGTGCATTCCTACATGGAAAGATAATATTTGCAACTCTTGAAACTTTTCTCAGTATTTGGGTAAGTGGAGGGATTATACAAACACACACACGCACACACACACACACACGCACACACATAAAGACTATAGCTTGTGTTGAATCAGAAGAGATGATATCCATAAAAAAAAAACTAAAATTAATGGGTGAGATAGGAAAATATTAGGAGGAGAAAGGGAGAATGGAATGGAGCAGGCTATCACTCATAAAAGAGATATGAAAAATCGTGTTAAATGGAAGAGAAAAGAGAGGAGGTGAAAGGGAAAAAGTGAAGCTTACTCTCTTCGCATATGAATAACATGCTCACTAAATTTGGTGTGAAAATCTATCTTACACTACAGGAAAGTAGGGGAGAAGGGGACAAGTAGAGTGAAGGGGATGATAAAAGTGTGGGTAAATGGGAGAAGGGAGTAACTAGAAGTAAACACTTTTGGGAAGGGATAAGGTCGAATGAGAGAATAGAATGGAAGTCTTTTGCAAAATGACACATATATAACCTGTATTGAATTGCTTGCCTTCTCAGTGGGGTTGAGTAGGGAGGGAGGGAGGGAGAGGGATAAGTTAGAATAAAAAGTATTAGAAATGAATGTTAAGAATTATTATTGCATATAACTGGGAAATCAGAAATACTGTTAATGGGGTATGGAAAGTTATCTTGCCTTACAAGAAAAGAGAGAAGATGGGGATAAGGGAAGGGTGGGGTGTGATAGAAGGTAGGATACATTGAGTGAAAGGGTAATCAGAATGCAAGGTATTATGGTGTGGGGAGAGGGGAGAGATGGGGGGGAAAATTGGAACTCAAAATTTTGCTGAAATGAATGTGGAAATCTAAAATTAAATAAATTTTAAGAAAGGTTAAATCAATTTGAAATAAACCTATTTACTATACCTTGTACATGAGTCCCTTCCCTTTCTCCAACTGGAGAGACTGGAGGATAGATATAAGAGAGCACCTATCTGATCTTCCTTGATTTAAGTAAGGGACCCACAGCATTCACATCATTGTTGCCCATCACTGCTCTTTTGGATTTCATTATCTCAAAGACTCATCTTTCCACAAGATCTACTCTGTAGCTCATACTTCCTCATGTCATTTCATAGATTCCATCATGCCCCTGTGCCCAATTACTCCTCCCACACATACTCTCACCAGAGTCCTTTTCAGCTTTTTTTTTTTCATATTGTTGTCCTCCATCCGATTATGAACTACCTGAGGGCAGGAACTGTCCTATGATGCTCCAGTAAGCATTTAACAAATTTTTAGTTACTGACTGACTACTCTTCATTTTAATCCATCAGGACAGGAAATTAGAGTTTAATATCATGCACCTAAGACAGTATTGAGGAATGGTGAGATAAAGTTTAAATCTCCCCTCCTCATGAATGAGTTAAAAAGAGGAGAAGTAAATCACTGGAATTAATGAGGTTGATGAATTGGTAAGCATAATTTTCAAAAGACTGCTGCAGTGAAAAATGTAATGTATGCAATGAAGAGAAAACCTGAATCTGACAGTGAACTCTTTTAGAAAGGTAATCAAGAGACTTGAAGTTCTCTCAAGTATATATGGGGAGGGGGGAAGTAATATTGAGCAGAATATAAATGGGTGGAATACACATCAAAGTGGGGGAGAGTTGCTGAATGATAGTGACAGAAAGATTATCTAGAAGTGACAGTGAAGAGTAAACGACATGCTTCTCTTTTTGGTCCCATTTTTTAGAGACCTGGAGAGAATAAGGAGACAACACTGAGGAATGGCAGATTACCAATGAAAATCTGATTTCCATTTGTAAACAGTATAAAGAGTATAAGAGGCACTGAAAAGGAAATTAGTAGTTTTTTGTTGTTGTTGTTGTTACTTTGATTTATTTTTAATTTGATTGTAGGATTAGTCTCCCTTCTTTAAGAAGAGCTAGCTTGAAGATCTAAACCAGACTAACATACATAATCTAGGCTACCTATGGATTTAGTGAACAAATAAAGTGAGAAGACTTTATCATCTAGTAGCATTATTATAGTCTTCATCATAACCCTAGAAGCACTGGGGCTAGTTTCAGAAGATCAATGATAATTGTAGCCAAAAGGAGCCTTGCATTACAGGGTAGCATGCAGGCATGTAATTCTACTGTCTCTGTGCTGTATAAGTGCTGCGCACAGGTTTCCCAGTAGGTATGTCAAAAATGATGATGAGAATGGCACCTCCATCTCTTTTCATTGCTGGAAACCTCCATGCAATTGGAACTTTGATAATAATGGAGGGCTTAATAGGCATTGGTCTTGTTCAGTGTAATAGTGAAAGAAGTAAGCAAAGACAGAAAACAAAAAACAAAATGTTAGCCAGTTTGGAAGACTTTGAATTCTAATCTCTTGGAGCTGCTGTAACTGAGGTTCCCTCATCTCATGGGTCCATATGTGCACGAAATATAGAAGGTGCCACTACTAGTCAATATGTATTTGTTTTGATTTGTTTTCATTGACTACACTGATATGTTTCAAGGGAATGTTTTTACCATTGAGGGAGCATAATAGGTGAACAGCTGGAGCAGTAATAATGATGCAAAAAAATAAGGAAAGAAAGACTGACAACAGAACATGATTTAAGAGCAAGAAGAAGGAGAAGTAAGTTAGATAAGAGAGGCAAACAGGAAAATTATTGGAAATACTATATTAAAATTAATATAACTTAAGTCATATTAATATAATTATTATATATATAACTTAATATAACTTAAGTTATATACAACAGATGGTTACAATTTTACACAGGATCCTTTTCATGTGCTTTTTATTAGAATATCCTTTTTAATCTTTATCAAGTTCAAAACAATAAGTAAATATAAATAATTATATGAATAAAATATAACCTACCAAATGAATTTAGAGTAATCTAATGAAGAAATTAAATTTCTGTAAGTCTCTTAAGCTTCAAAATTTCAAATGAAAGAAATTCTGTGTGTGCTATAAAGCAGCTACAGTGGGCACAAATACACATATAGGCTTGCATCTAAAGATCTAAATGATCTCCCATCACTGTCCAAACTGCTCCTTCTATCAAATCCTTAAAGATGTTCCATACATTGGATGGTAAAAGAATGAAAAGGGAGGGAGAAAGTAGAAGAGGTTAAATGTAAAAATGTACTACTCAGGCCTAGAAACAGTACAACCCATGCCAGTTCTTTATCACACACAGGGGCAGGGCACTGGCACTGTTGACCTTATTCACCAGTGTTTGGGTAAACTGGAAGCAAGATGTTGAAGGTAACATTGAGTTTACCCACTTGAGTAATTGGAAGGAAAGATAAGTTGGGAAATTTTGAGTCTGAAAATTCTACAGTATACTCAAATCAAAATGTCCAATTGGCTGGTTTGCAGGACATTCAAAAGAAAGCCTAGGTATGTATCAATCTATCAATTGACAGAGATACAAATATAAATAATGAAATAATCCCTACTCTCAACAACCTTACAGATATGGTAGTCATTAGCATGAGAAGTGAATCCATGAAAGCTCATGAAGACATCCAGAGTGAAAAAACAGAAGAGAGCCAAGCAAAGAAGTTGGGGCACACTCATACTTGTTGGGCATGACATGGGATGAGTATTCAACAAAGGTCACATAGGTAGAAGGAAACCCAAGAGACAGTAGCATTAAAGAAAATAAAAAAGATACCCCGAGGAGAAAGAAGATCAATAGTTTCAAATATAGCAGAGCAGTCATCAAAATGAGGATTGAATAGAGGTGATTTCATTTGGTCATTAAAAGATCATTTATAATGTTGAAGAAAGTAGTCTCAAAAGAATGATAAGGTAAAAAGGTAGATGGCAGGACATTTAAAAGAGAAGAACTGGAGAAGAAATAGAGGCACCAAATGTAAAAAAAAAAGTATTGAAAAGAGTTTGATTTAAAATAGGATATTGAATAAAAAATAAATATTTTTTAAGCACTTACTGTGTGCCAAACACTGTGCTAAGCACTGAGAACATGAACAGAAAAAACAAAACAGCCATTGCTCTCAAGAAGATCATATTCAAGTGGGGGAGAAAACACACTGATGGTTTCAGCTGAGATTCAGATTGGAAGGCTACAAAAAAAAGTACAAAGAGAGATTCAGAGCTCGACACAGTGCTTACCAAATAGCATAATAAAAAATGAGAGCCTGAGCCAAGATGGCAAAGTAGAAAGATACACACACACTAGCTCCAAACCCACAGCCCATAAAATATCTGTAAAAAAGAACTCCAAACAAATTCTGGAGCAGCAGAAGCCACAGAACGATGGAGCTGAGGAGATTTCTGTTCCAGAGAGCCTGAAAACCTATCGCAAAAGGTACTTCGCGCTATGGACACGGAGCCCAGCCCAGCCCTGCATTGGCCACGCAGTGCTGAGAGGAGCGGATTTGATTGGGCTTCTGGGATGGAATCTCCAGCGGCCACATGGGTCCCTCCACTCACATGTAACAAGGGTCAGTGAGAGGGTCTCTTTGGTGGGTCGAGAGGAGAGTGGGGTGCCCCCATAACTCAAGACCTCTCAGAAGGCAGCAGTAGAGGCTGGAGCAGACCAGGGCTCCACAAGGACACAGGAGCCGGGATCCATGGTTGAAGGTCTCTGCATAAACCCCCTGAGGGAAATGAGCCCCGCCTGGTGGCCCTGCCCCCACCTGAGCACCTGAACTTCATCTCACACTGAAGAGCAGCCCCACCCCTGCCCAAAGCCCTGAGGCTGGGAAGCAGCATTTGAATCTCAGACCCCAAGCGCTGGCTGGGAGGATCTGGAGGCAAAGTGGATGTGAAGAGAATATTCAGAAGTCAAGTCACTGGCTGGGAAAATGCCCAGAAAAGGGGAAAAAAAAATAAGACTATAGAAGGTTACTTTCATGGTGAACAGGTATTTCCTCCCTTCCTTTCTGATGAGGAAGAACAATGCTTACCATCAGGGAAAGACACAGAAGTCAAGGATTCAGTATCCCAGCCCATCCAATAGGCTCAGGCCATGGAAGAGCTCAAAAAGGATTTTGAAAATCAAGTTAGAGAGATGGAGGAAAAACTGGCAAGAGAAATGAGAGAGATGAAAGAAAAAGATGAAAAGCAGGTCAACACCTTGCTAAAGGAGACCCAAAAAAATGCTGAAGAAAATAACACCTTGAAAAATAGGCTAATTCAATTGGAAAAAGAGGTGCAAGAAGCCAAAGAGGAGAAGAATGCTTTCAAAAGCAGAATTACCCAAATGGAAAAGGAGATTCAAAACTCACTGAAGAAAATAGTCCTTTCAAAATTAGAATGGAACAGATGGAGGCTAATGACTTTGTGAGAAACCAAGAAATCACAAAACAAAACCAAAAGAATGAAAAAATGGGAGAGAATGTGAAATATCTCATTGGAAAAACAACTGACCTGGAAAATAGATCCAGCAGAGAAAATTTAAAAATTGTGGGACAATCTGAAAGCCATGATCAAAAGAAGAGCCTAGACATGATCTTCCATGGAATTATCAAGGAAAACTGCCCTGAGATTCTAGAACCAGAGGGCAAAATAAGTATTCAAGGAATCCACAGATCACCTCCAGAAAGAGATCCAAAAAGAGAAATTCCCAGGAATAGTGTGGTCAAATTCCAGTGTTCCCAGGTCAAGGAGAAAATATTGCAAGCAGCTAGAAAGAAACAATTTAAGTATTGTGGAAATACAATCAGGATAACACAAGATCTAGCAGCTTTCACCTTAAGGGATTGAAGGGCATGGAATAGGATATTCCAGAAGTCAAAGGAACTAGGACTAAAAACAAGAATCACCTACCCAGCAAAACTGAGTATAATACTTCAGGGGAAAAATTGGTCTTTCAATGAAATAGAGGACTTTCAAGCATTCTTGATGAAAAGACCAGAGCTGAAAAGAAAATTTGACTTTGAAACACAAGAATGAAGAGAAGCATGAAAAGGTAGACAGCAAAGAGAAGTCATAAGGGACTTACTAAAGTTGAACTGTTTACATTCCTGCATGGAAAGACAATATTTGTAACTCTTGAAACTATTCAGTATCTGGATACTGGGTGGGATTACACACACACACACACACACACACACACAGAGACACACATAGAGACAGAATGCACAGAGTGCATTGAAGAGGATGGGATCGTATCTTAAAAAAATGAAATCAAGAAGTGAGAGAGAAATATATTGGGAGGAGAAAGGGAGAAATGGAATGGGGCAAATTATCTCATAAAAGAGGCAAGCAAAAGACTTATTAGTGGAGGGATAAAGAGGGGAGGTGAGAGAAAAACATGAAGCTTACTCTCATCACTTTCGACTAAAGGAAGGAATAAAATGCACACTCAATTTTATATGAAAACCAATCTTCCAATACAGGAAAGTGGGGGATAAGCAGATAAGCAGGGTGCGGGTGATGATGGAAGGGAGGGCATGGGGAGGAGGGAGCAATTTGAGGTCAACACTCATGGAGAGGGACAGGATCAAAAGACAGAATAGAAATAATGGGGGACAGGATAGGATGGAGGGAAATATAGTTAGTCTGACACAACATGACTCTTATGGAAGTCATTTGCAAAACTACACAGATTTGGCCTATATTGAATTGCTTGCCTTCCAAAGGGAAGGGGTGGGGAGGGAGGAAAAGAAGTTGGAACTCAAAGTTTTAGGAACAACTGTCAAGTACTGTTCTTGCCACTAGGAAATAAGAAATACAGGTAAAGGGGTATAGAAAGTTATTTGGCCCTACAGGACAGAAGAGAAGATGGAGACAAGGGCAGAGAGGGATGATAGAAGAGAGAGCAGATTGGTGATAGGGGCAATTAGAATGCTTGGTGTTTTGGGGTGGGGGAGGGGACAAAAGGGGAGAAAATTTGGAACCCAAAATTTTGTGAAAATTAATGTTAAACGTTAAATAAATAAATAAATTTTAAAAAAATAAATAAAAGGAAAAAAACTAAAAAAAAAAAAACCTAAAAATTAAATACATAAATAAATAATAAGAGCCTAATAAATGCTCATTGAACAACTGACCAAACATCAATGGACAAAATGCATCTATGTGAGGAGATTAAACACATATTTAACCACATAGGTGCTTTTTTGTCCATTGATGCTGTGTGAGTGTATGTATGTATGTATGTGTGCATATACATATATATATACACATATATGTATATATGTATGAAATTTGAAGATACAAGAAGCAAATATGGAAAAGTTGAAATAATGCACTATAGTATATACAGCTATGACTATATAAGATGTGAATACAGTCAACTGATTGAAGGATCTGGTCTTGAAGAATAGGAGGAAGTTTTTCTTCCCAGATAAGAGATAACTGCTGTTAAAGAGTATTATAATGTGGGAAGAGATGTGTGTCAGTGGTAAGAAACTAGTTCCCTGTGGTAGATCTCTGGAAAGAGTTCCAATACTGTGCAGCTTGCATTAGGAGAGGGCATCTTTGAATTCCAATGACTTGTCAACTTTTCCCCAAAGAACTGGATGAAGCAAACAGTCAGTAAGAAATGTGAACCTGGCCTTTTGATTGAAGGTTCTGGGGACAAGGGGTCTTATGACTTGAGATATAATGTGATTCCTAATGAACAGTATTTCTTCCATTCAAAGCAGTTTGTTTCATAAATGTGTGTATCTAAGAATGAGAAAAAGTCAAGCGTGGGGGAGTGGGAAAGGGAATAAGAATTTTAAAAAACAAGTAGTAACAAAGAAATTGAATAGAAGATTAAACTCAGACCTGGTGACTCAGAAGTTTTATGCCTATAAACAATTATTTCCAAAGGGAGTGATACCACCCCTGGGAAGTGGTTATGAGGGTCGAGGGGGTGGAAGGGCAGGGAATAGTAGTACCTTTGGATCCAATTAGGTGGTATTTCATAAAAATAAGGGCGCAAGAAAAGAAAAATTTTGAAAAAGCATTTATATATGTTTCATCTGTTGTGTAACAGAGTTAAAGTTGTAGTGATTGCATTACTTTCCAACTAAACAGACAAAATACAAGTTATAAGTGATCAGTGGTCAAGTTCACTGTCAGGTCTTGTTGGTAGGTTGAGCCTGTTGTGTATTTTCAGGAAATCCATCATGCATTGGAAGGAATATTTGCATGTAATGGCCGTTTACAATGCAATACTTTATTGCTACATAATGCAATATTGCATCATCAAAATTTCAATGCAGGGAGAAAAACGCTCACAAATTTAAAATAAATACTAAATTTAAGACATCATTTTTTTTTAATTGAAATGGTACAAATTAAAAAAAAAAACCCAACAAACCATTAAAAAGTAGGTTTCCAGGGGGACACTGAATAATTTCTTAAAAAGGGGGCAGTAGGCCAAATAAGTTTGGGAACTTCCACCTATGAGGAACACAGAGAGAATAAAATACAGAATTGTAAGTGATAGTAAATAATTCATTAAACAAAATTCAACAAAGACTGAGAGGTAAGAAAAATAATTCTAGGTAATGGAATAAAATATTACTTGAAAGCAAGACACTTATTGAGCACAAAAAGAAGGAAAACTGTAGAAAAGAATACTTAAAAGAAAGTTAATTTTTAAAAGGCATGAAAAGCAAAAGGGAAGGGAAGATTTTGAACTAAGCACTTAAATGAGCAGAACAAGAGAATAGAAGAAAGAGGCAGAAAGAAACATATATAAAATAAAGTGAATAATTTTAATAAGTTCAAATAATTTGTGATAGGGTAAGCAAACAAGAATGAGATAAAGGAGAGAACCTGTTAGAAAAGAGGAAAATCATAGTAATATAAGCAAAACTAGCTTCAGTGACAAAATAGTGACTTAAAACAGCAAAGAGATATTGTAAAATAATATAAATCAAAAATCATAGCTTCAAATGGGAAAAGATTAATTAAGCAAAACAACATAATAAAAAGAAAGAGAATGTACAAAGAAGAAAGCAAAATCCAACAATAAGTGTTTATAAGTAAATAATTACTTTATTTAGCATTTTAATAGAATTTGAAATTTCTACTATTACATTAACAAGTACTTAAACTTGTGTTTTATTTAGCATTTTAATTCTGTTTTTTATAGAACATAATATCCCTTGAAATTTTGTTTACCATTAACTTCCTTATTGAATTAATTCTTTATAAAAATCATTTTCAGGGCAGTTCTTGGCTGCAATAGGACAAAATCTGAATTAAGAGAGTTCAAGTTAATACAGTTTTCCTTTACACTGTTGTAAGTATTGATGAGATAGGAAATAAAGGAGACATTAGATAGGATGAGTTTCATCAGAGTAAGAATTTTAGATGAAGCAGAGTGTCAAGCACAATGCCTTAAATGTAGTCAAAAAGAAATTTTTGAATGGATCCTTGAAGGGGTTTTCAAACTGTTGAGATTTGAGGTGCTGGGGACCCCAAAATTCTAACAGACTGGGTCCTGCTGGAATGAAGCCTTCCTAAAGCCAAAGAAAAACAAAGTTTATTGAAGATTAGCCATATTGGATAGACTCTTAAGGAGCATAAGCATTTGTAACACTTGTATTAGCAAGCAGGACAGATAGAATCTCAGCTACATAGTCTGAGATGGATTGAATGTGAACAGCTTCACAGAATCAAGATGGAACTTACATACAAAAAGTCCATGGGAAAGATCTAGGGGTGGTCTAGTAGTCTGGGAGGAGGGTGTAAGGAGGATTTTGATGGGACTAGGGTAACTAGTGATGTAATCAAGAGTGAGAAACAGCTGGAGGAAATTGGGAGGTATCAGACAATGGGATGTATCAGATAATGCTTGGTTGGGAAGCAGGTGGGACCATCCAGAGATTAAATGGGAAGATTAATGGAGGGTCAGAATAGGTTAGATTGGAGAATGAAAGGTCAGATTAAGTGGGAAGATTCAAGAGGAGTTCAAGAATTTTCCCTGAGACTGTATCCCATGAAAGCCAGGTTATGGAAAAGGGGATGGATATGTATTAGCAGGAAAAAGTCAGAGTGAAAAGTGTTTACTTGGAGGAATATACAACCACAACAGAGGTCACTCTTTCCACAGTAGTAATTCTATAATATATAAAAATATGCAAATAGATGTGTGAGGAATTCATGACAATGATTCAGATTGCAACTCACCCATATCTTCCTATGTTCTGTTATTTCTATCTGAGTCTTCTCATAAATTCATCACAAGAAGTTCCATCCAATTTGTTGAGTGACTTCCATGCTTTCCTTGTCAGTACAAGGAAATCTGTGAAGCATAAAAACTATCCTTTACTCCTACCTATGACAATTCAATTTTATTTGTCATATTTCATATACATTCACATATCATATATTTCTTTATATAATCCAAACACATATCTCTTATTCTTTTATTCTGTTCTACCTTTATTATCCCTTTTTGTATGTGCTGCAGTCTATCCACATGCACTACATACCTTTCCATTGTCACATTGGTGATACTCATTTTTATTTCTTCGAAGACTACTTCATTCTTACAGCCATATAAAAGCAAAATTGACGATTAGAGTATCTAGGATACAAAAGTATTTCTTTTCATATATTTTGAGATCTCTCTGTATTTCAAGGAAGATCATGAAATTCTCAGAGAACATTTGTATTAGTTGAAGTTACAGATTTAATATCCATACATATCTATCTATCTATACCTGTACAAAGATTATACATACAAACATTATTAGTATGAACATACATCTATATGCATACACACAGAAAGAGAGAGAGGGAGAGACAGAGAGAGAGAGGAAGGAGGGAGAGAAAGAGAGAGATAGAGAGAGGGAGAGGGAGAGGAATAGAGAGACAGAGTCAGAGACAGAGACAGAGACAGAGGCAGAGAGAATGGAGGAAGAGAGAGAGAGAGAGAGAGAGAGAGAGAGAGAGAGAGAGAGAGAGAGAGAGAGAGAGAGAGAGAGAGAGAGAGGAAGAGATGGAGAGGAAGGAGGGAGGGAGGGAGAGAGATTTCCAAAACGACATGGGGAGAGAGGAAATTATAACGCTAAACACAGTCAATTCAAAATAACCAAGTGTTGAAATTCCAACAAGATTGAACCTCATCTTGTCTAGGAACTAATGCTCTTCGAATGACTAGCGGTTGCAGTTTCTTTGACCCTGAGGCTTTTAAATTAAATTCCTTTTCCAAATTCCTTTCCTCTCATGCAGAAAATTATTCACAATAATTAATGATAATGTTACTATATTCAACATATGATTTGTTACAAATATTATTGGTGACCACTAGGAATAGTCTACCTGGAGGAATTTCCGAAGAATTAATTATATCAAGCATGTTGAGTGAACAAATGTTACTAATAAGAAAGATTTTTATTACTACATTCTCTCTGTTTTCCCTATCTCAGCATATCTTTTCCTCCAGCCTTTTTCGCACCCGATGTGAAATTCTTCCACTGCTTTAAAAACATCAAAGAAAATAGGAAATTACTTAGAATAGCCCTGTGAAGGGAAAGGGGTAGATACATTGGCCAGAACAGGAAAGGGCATATTAAAGGTGAGACTTACTCCAAAAGATCCAAATAATTGTCAGGAGTGATGGGCAAAACTACATACACAATTTCTGGGAGGACAGTTTTGCATTTATTCAGGTTCAGGAGTGGGGGTCATCAAACTGCACTGCCAGACAATTCAGATGAATTATGAAATGCCTTCCTAGATAAATAGTAAATATCATGAAAAATCATTGCATACTGTTTATACCATACAATTCCAATTTTTGGCTGGCTTTAATTCTTTCTTTTTAAGTGATATTGCCTATGAAATGTGTAATTTTTTTTTTTTTTTTGGAAAATTAGTTTTACCCCACCATGGCAGTAAAAAGAAACCTATTTCCTTATCCAAACAACAGAATGTAGAATTTATGCACTACACAAAGGCAAATCTTTTGTGCTTTTAACAATAGGTCAACCATGTGTATGAATAAAGCAAATTATGCTTCTAAATTAAAGTAATGTTGTTAAATATTCAAGACCATAGAAATGTGAAGATTATCATAAGGTAACTAGTATGTAATTCTGATTATCAAAGACATTAATTAGTAAGAGCCTATAAATTGAGATCATTAATTCTATTATGCATACACATACAAACAAAGACATTCCATGCATAAGCTCATTAATATGCAAGCTCATTCACTCTCACATGCACATAGCCCATGGTTATCAGAAATGCAAGAGAGCAAAGTCAGGTGGTGTCAGATCTAAACAAAAGAAGTTTTCCATTACTAACTCAACAGTTTCTGGCAAACAGGATGGATTACTCTCATTCATTTTCCTGAATTATTATGCACTAAGATGTCACAATCAAAACTGCTTAAGGCTGGTACAATTTCTTCCCTCCCCTCCTGGTTTCCTTTTTGCTCTTTCTTTCAGCTCTTTTTTTCATTGTGATTTCTAAAAGGAATCTTTCCTTATTTGGAAGTTTGTTGTTGTTTTGGTTCTTGGTCAGTGGTGTTGGACTCTTTGTCATCTCAAGATGACCAAGAGTTTTCTTAGGAAAGAAGCTGTAGTGTTTGTCATTGCTTTCTCGAGTAGATAAAGGTAAGCAGAGGTTAAGTGATTGGTTAAGTGATTCACACAGCTAGTAAATTTCTAAGGCCAAATCTGATCTCAGGTCTACCTGATTCCAGACTAGCCACTGAGCCACCTAGCTGCTTCTTATTTCTTTGAAATAAATCATGGTATAATGCCTTTGGAGGTAAGGTTGGAAGAGCTGTGGGGAGGGGAAATGTCTTTCAGCATGAGTCCCTTTTGATATGAGGCCCTAGTGTGCAAATTCTTGCTCTGTTCAAATTCAAATTATTGTCCAAATCTTTTGTCTGTTCTCCTAAATTGGATAGACTTATACCATCAATTTTAAATTCTTTATGGCCTTCCAATTTGATAACAAGGTATAGTATCAGTTTCATGGATAACTTACAACCATGCCAATAAATTTTTAACTTAATTAATTTAATTAAACATACTTTATTTCTTGTAATTCCTCGCTTATAAGATTACTGTACTTATATAAAACAGTATCAATAATGTATTTTAGTTATTAATATAACATTGATTTTGACTTGCTTTTATAAATGGCGTCAATTATTAAGCTTTTATTTGTATGCGTACAACATATTTATTGTATGATACACCTGCATACTTGTGTATAATGTGTCTACATGTATATTAAAACATTATATTATCTATACCTCTGTATCTTTATCTTACTTCAGCATCAAAGGGGTGGGTAAGAGGTTAGATCACTCGTCTTGGAGGCAGGAAAATGTGGACTCCAAGTCCCTGGAGTAAATCATTTAATCTGCATAAGTCAATTTTCTGGTGCTTTTCTATTAAGACTGTGACTACAAAGCCATTAAGTTATAGAAATAGAGAGCTAAATATAATCAAATTCCTTTCCAAACACATTTAAATATTTAAGAAATTAAATATTTAATTTTGAGGGCAACTGAGTAGAATGCATTTATCTGTCAGTTATTGAGAAAAAAATTATAGCATCAAAATTTTAGATAAAAGAATGGTTTATGAATCTCAGATTAAACAATTAGGTTGATGTTGCATTAATGCTGACCAGACTAAAGAAAAGTCATCAATTGCCATTTGTTTAAAATACAATATGTCATATAACTTTTGTTGAGAAGTCAGTTACCAAGTAAATCAATGAATAAAGTAATTGTAAAATAAATCAAAATTTGCATTTTTCCTGAATACCAAAAATATGCTTAAGATATATTTTCTGGATCCAAAGCATTAACGTACTTCAACCTAGTGATGCAAGGGGAAAAGGTGTTTTTGTGTGTGTATCTGTGTGTGTGTGTGTGTGTGTGTGTGCGTCTGTATAATAGCTAGTAAATCTTTTCTTTCAGATACTGTGTAAATATTTAATATCTTAAAAATTGTCAAAAATTTTAAATAAAGTAGATTTGTATATTGATCTGCCAAATAAAATGATATTAAGCTCTACTATATTTTACAGGCTTTATTTTCAACATACCATGATATGTAATAATCTAAGTATGGATATGTAAAAATAGTCCTGGTATCATAGATTTAGAGCTTGAAGGGAACTTATATAACAACTTATCTAAACTTTTCATTTTATTGATGAGGAATCTGAGGTCCCAGGAGCTTTAGTATCTTGAACAAGCTAATTGGTGACAGAACTGAGACTTAAACCTGGATTTAGATGAGGCATTAAGGGACATCTAGTTCAAACCCCTATGAACTCTCTAAAGAGAAAAGCTTAACAATCCATGAACAATAAAGCAGATGAAAGAAGTCTATTGTTACCCTGTGGCATGCAGTCCATTGAGCTAGTACATTTGTGTGTATATATAACTATGCACTTATGTACATACTAGGCACACATGTACATAGCCACACACACACATACACACACACTCACACACACACACACTATCCAGTGCTTTTTGAGGATTATTGACAGGAAAATTTTGTTAATAAAGCAAATGAATTCTATTTTTAATTTGGCATCTTTTCTGCCACTGTTGTTGATATAGTATGTTTGCTGAGGTTATGCCTAAGTAATATCTATGCAGAAGTAGTACATTTTATATTGAGGAGTTTCTCAGCTTTCTGTCTTTGTTCCATCTTTTGGAACTATTCTTTCTCTTCTTTCTAAGATGTGCAATTCCTTTCATGGTCCTCTCTCCACAAAGCTCCTTTTTTAATAACCTATCTAGATTTTCTTTCTCTGGCCAAATCCTGTGCTCAAAATGTCTCTCTGCCTTTCTCCCTGTGAAAAATTGACTGTATTGTTTCCGATTTCTGTAGGGTTTTCAGCTAACTGTCAAATGAGAAGAATGATAAGTAAATATCTGACCATGTTGCTGTTTTGCTCAAGAAGCTTCACTGGCTCCCTAGCGACTGGAGGATAAAAAACAGACCCCTCTGTTTGACATTTAAAACCTTTCACAATCAGTCTTCAACTTCTCTTTCCAGATTCCCAAATGGCCCAGGGGATGAGAACTGGGTCTGGAGTCAGAAAGACTGGATTACAAATCTAATCTCAGACACTTATTAATTGTGTGGCCCTGGGCAAGTCACTTAACCTATATCTTCCTCAGTTTCCTCAGCTGTAAAAGGGAAGTAAATAATCATAACTACCTCTAAGGATTGTTCTGAGGATCAAATGGCATAATATTCATAAATGGCTTAGAACAGTGACTGCCAAAATAGGTACTATATAAATGTTAGATATTATTATCATTATTGTTAAAGTCAATATTTAATTGCACATTATTTCCTCTCACACACTTTGTGTTTCAGGCAGATGAGGCTCCCTCCTGTTCTTCATGTAGGAAATTCCTTCTCCTACTACCCAGTCTTTATACAAAGTCTCCTGTTCTTTGAACACTCTCCCCCTTTATCTCCAAATCTTGGGGTCTTTAGATTCCTCCAAGATTGATTTCAGGTGCCACCCTGCCCACTAGGTCTTTCCTTATCTCATCTCCTATTTGCAAATGACATTGATAAAGTGTTTATTGCATCTAATCCCAGAATACTAAGGTGCCTCTTCAAAAGATCTTAGATTTAGAGTTAGATGGGGACTTAATGGTCATCTACTCCAAAAGTCTGGGTGCTATCAAAAATTAATAGCTTAACAATCCACATAGAAACAAACAAATGAAAGAAGCCTATTTTTAACCTAAGACATACAGTTATATAGATAGTCCATTGGATTAGTCCATCTGTGTGTGTGTATATAGATAGATAAGTTTTCATATATATACTTACACACACACATGTGCACACACACATACACACTCCTTGGTCACACTGTAGATGGTTAATGTGTTGGGCCCAGAATTGAACAGTAAGAAAAGAGTGGACTGAATTCTGTTTTGAGATTGGCTTATCAAAGGTGATCCAGTGGATATAATACTGAATTTCTAATCAAGAAGACTTAAGTTCTTCCCCAATTGATAAATGATCAAAGCATATTAACAAGCAGTTTTCAGAAAAAGAAATTAAAGCTGTGTATAGTCATATGAAAAAATGCTTTAAATCAATATTGATTAGAAAGATGTCAATCAAAACAACTCTGAGGTACCACATTACACCTATCAGATTGGCTAAAAATGATAAAACAGGAAGATGACAAATGTTGGGGAAGATGTTGGAGAGTTTGAAACATTAATTCATTGCTGGTGGAGCTGCAAGCTAATCCAACAATTCTGGAGAGCAATTTGTAATTATGCCCAAAGGGCTAGAAAAACGTGCATACCCTTTGACGCAAAGGGTATGTCGCTTCTAGGACTGTATCCCAAAGAGATCATAAAAATGGGAAAGGGTCCTATATATACAAAAATATTGTGGTGGCCAAGAACTGGAAATCAAGGGGATACCCATCAATTGGAGAATGGCTGAACAAGTTGTGGTATATGAATGTAATGGAATACCATTATGCTATAAGAAATGATGAACAGGAAGAATTCAGAGAGCCATGGAAGGACTTATATGAACTGATGCTGAGTGAAAAGAGCAGAGCCAGGAGTACACAGTAACAACCACAGTATGCTGGGCATTTTTGTGGTAGACAGCCCTTCACAGCAATGCAAAGACCTCAAATATTCCCAAAAAATTCTTGAGGCAAAAATGTTATCTACATCCAGAGAAAGAACTATGGAATTGGAACCCAGAATGAAGCAGAATATTTTCTCTTGTGTTATGTTTTGTTTTGTGTGGATTTTTCTCATGGTTTCTCCCATTCATTTTATTCTATGCAATATGACTAATGTGAAAATGTGTTTAATAAGAATGTATGTGTAGGACCCATATAAAATTGCATGCTGTCTGAGAAAGGGAAGGGAGAGGGAAGGGGAGAAACTCTAAGACTTATGGAAGTGATTGTAGAAAACTGCAAACAAATAAATTAATGAAAAAAAAAGACAAGTTCAAACCCCACCTCAAACATTTACAAGCTGTATGACAATGGGCAAGTCATTTAGATTTTCTCAGACTTAGTTCCCTCATTTTTAAAACAACACAGTGTTGTTGTATAGTTCAAATGTGTTAATAATTGGAAAGTGCTTTAGAAACCAAAAAACACTATATAAATATGAGATATTATAATTATGTACAGAGATCTTAATCTGCTCCTCTACACATTGACAGACACAAATATTTTTTAAATATTCTTCCACTGATGCATGATATACACCTTTGAGCCTTGGAACACCACCATCCCTAAAGCATCCAAATGTCAAGTGTTGCAAAGAGCAACAGCAAGGCATAGGATAGTTGTAAGTAGGCTGTAGTACAGTGTCAATTAGGCCTTCTGCACAAGAACTTGTATAAGATCTTATATGTATGTGTAAATGCATGTGTGTATATATACATATATATGTGCATGTGTGTGTGTGTGTAACACCTACATATACTGAGTGCTGAACTGGTTTTCATTTGTAGCACACTGCTTTCTTAATATATGAGCAGTTTAGTTGAGAAAGGAGATAGAAAATGAATTTTTGTATTAAAAGAAACAAATCAATTGCAAAAAGGATGTAAAATAATTCCCCTTTTATAGTTGCATAGCTTGTTGGTGAAATGTGAAGGAAAATAACTTTGACTAAATAAAAAATGATAAAAATTGATGTGGAAAGAAACATAATTTTCAGACAAGCTATGTAGTTTTGATGCCAATAGGAATAGATGATAATCTGTAGTATAAATTAAAAAGCTTGAGTCATCCTGTAAGAGACATAAAGTGGTTCCATTTTTGTATATGAAAAGTTTGGTGGTTGATAAGAGCAAAAAAGAAATAAATAGCACAGCCAAAGCTTATAAAATGTATGTGTGGAGAATGTTAATTTTCAGAGACACAGTTTATTTAAGATCATTTTAAGATTGTGGAATGACTAGGGTTACAGGTGATTGTGCCCTCTCAGTTCCTTTGCATGGAACTGTTTCAAAGACAAAAGATTAAAGGTCACAAAATGAAAAATCAAAAAACTCTTTGGAGACAATTGGATGATAAAATATGAGTGGTTGCTTTCATAAGCAAGATCTTTTTTTAGTTTTTTTTTTCTCTAAGAAATATTGAATACTGTGTACCAGGAAACAGTGATTTGCATCATTGGGAATAGTAAAAAGCCTGAATGGCATAACACAAGAGAGAAAAGAATCAGCAAGAGACAGGAAAGGCAAATCTATCAAAAGTTGTGGGAAGAAACTGGAAGCAGGAATAATCAACTGGTAAGAGGTTTCAACTGCTAGATTCCTGTTTGGATGAAAGTTCAAGATCAGTGGAAGCATGCCTTAATTTTAACCATTGCTCTTTAGGGACCATCTATAGGGTCTCTCAGAAGTGTCTGTTGCTACCTTTAGTTTCATAGACAAAAGCAAATAAGGGAAGCCTAACTTTACAGCTACTTTGTTGTATAAGAAGAGGTGAAAAGATCAAATTGGATGATGCAGAATCTTGGTGAGTGAAGAGCTGGCTGGGCTTCCCTGCATTTCATACAGACAGGTAGCCTGATAAGCTTGCCAGTGCTCTGACTGAAGGGAGTTTTTAGCCAACTCAATAAAATAGCATTTTTGGTAGAACCTTTTAAGGGCAATTGTGAATTCAAAAACTGTCATTTTAAGATCAGAAGAGATGTGAATTTGCAGAAAAGTAATGAGAACAAGAATAAAAGCAATTAGATGAGAAGAGGCTTTGTGATATGCAGATGCACACAAATACACCCATGACATCAAAAAGTTACACCAAATATGTGAATTTTCCTCATTCATTTGCTTCCCTGGCAGATTTCTATAACTATGTGCCTGCTTTTCCCTACCCATGCTGATACATTAGTGAGAATTTCACCTTAATATGTGTGTGTGAATTATGATGTATTCATCATCTCTGCCCTTATATGAGCAGTTTTGATACTATTCTTATCACTTCTACCTTATTGATAATTAAGTGATTATTTTTAAGGTCTACTACATCATCATTTTGAATGGTTAGGTCTGTGTAAATGTAGATGGAAACATTCTATTTAGAGCTATGCTTGTGAATAGATCATCCGATTTCCCCACAATGGAGAACTGGAGTGAAAATGTATGGTGGTAGTCGTATGGGAACCTAGATCTGACAGAATACCTAAGATACATTTTATCTAAAATTCCATCCATGTGATGCTATAGATTTATAATTATAGAACCTCAAAATCTCATAAGAATCAGAAGTATAAGTAATCTCAATGGCAATAAAAACATAAAAGTTGTTTATAAGTTGGTTGCTCTATGTTACCAAGGCTGCACAAAATGTAACACAAAGGATATTATTAAGGATATTTATATGCTTAATAAACAAGACAGGCTAATTAATCATAGGGCCATTTACCAAATGCTCTCTCTTCTCCCCAGTCTTCTATTTTAAAACCCATTGGCATCATCTCCTTTCTTCCAGTTTCTGATGAAGAGATGGCCATTCTGTTTGCAAAAACCAACCTCTCAATGCATGTCTTTGATTCCATTTCATGGGTGTTTTACAGTTCAACCCCATAATTATCTACCCCTTCAAATTTCCAATCTCTATCTACTGACTTCTTCCTTTCTGCCTGAAAATATGCCCAAGTCCCCCTATTCTTTAAAATCTTCACTTGACTCTCTCATTTCCTCAAGCTATTGTCTTATCAAAGAGAAGCTTATAGAGAAAGCCATTTTTACTTTCAGTACCTCTCTTTTCATTCAGTTCTCAACTACTTGCCATCTCACCTCTGACCTTCTTAACTGAAACTTTCTCCTACATTTCCCTTAGGTTGGAAATGATTTGTCAACTGCCAAATCCAATCACCTCTTTTTAGTTATCATCATCTTTTTTTAACCCCTCTTCAGCCTTTGACACTGAAAACCATCTCTGCCTTCTATCTACTCACTCCTCCTTGTTTTTCATAATGTTGTTTCTCTTTCTTCTCCTACTAATTTGACCTCTCAGTGCTGGCTTCTTTTGTGGTATCAGTTTTCTTTTCTGGCCTCCTACATGTGAATGTATTTCAGATCCCAATAATATAAGAATTTCTTCTTTTCTATATCTTTATTCTCAGTCATCTTATCACCTCCTGTAAATTTAAGCAGCATCTCTGAGTAATCATGTACTGCCTAGTCAGACTACCAGGAGTGTTTGGTTCAGTTCTGGATAACACTATTTAAGAAGGAAATTGGCATATATAGCCCATTCAGAGGAGGTCAACTAGGAAGGTAAAGGGCTATGAATCCATGTCATATGAGAATTAATGGATGGAAAAGAAAATGTTTGGGTTGGAGAAGAGAACACTTAGAGTGACATGATACTTTGTGCAAGTATTTGAAGGGCTGTTACTGGGAAGATATGCTAGATTAGTTTGAGTTTTATTGTTGTTCTTTTTTTTTGTTTGCCACCACAATCCCTCTATTTATATATTCCAAAACTAATGTTTTATTTTTCATTATTAAAGAGGGAGGAAAACCCTAAAGAAAATGTATTGGTTACTTTTTGTAGATAGACATTTCTGAAAAACTCATCATAGTCACAACATTTTATTAATAGAGTTCTTATAATCACCCCTGCTATTGTTCCTAAAGTGGAACAAAAGAGAGTCATTTTTTTTACATCAAAATTTTTCCTGTTGACTTTAAGGAAAGAAAGAAATGAGAATCTTAGAATATTTAAGATCATTAACAAATAAAATTCTTCTCTCTACTACAATGTAATGAGCATAGTTGGAGATAGTTTGTGGTGATGCTTCATTACATAGTAAGATATCAGCATCCCAAACCTATGGCATTACAAATTTCCCGTGTATTCTTATTGTGACCACACACTTTTCTACATCTTACACTCTCAATCTTCACTTGTCGAGATAAAGATAATCAATCTCAATTCCCCTAAAAATGCAATTTCTTTTGGAGACAAGCAATAAACACTACCAATTGCTGTGTAGCAGTGAACTACAAAAGAATTCCTTTTACAAAAGGCAACAAAGCATGAGATAGACATCCTATTTCACTACTACTGCTGTAAGGGCAGAGAAATCCAATTAATCTTGTTATGTTCCTGAAATGGCTAAAATGAAAGTGTTTGTTAAGAAGAGAAAGAGGTAGAGAAGTAAGGCTAGTTATCTCTATTTAAAAAGAAGCAGTTTTAAGATCCTTGAAAAGGATTATTTTCTCTAAAGATTTCATTATAAGCTTAGTCTGGCCATATAAATATATGTCCAACCATGGTAAATCATTATGAAATTCTTATTCATTCATTCAAGCATGCATAGATACTTCATCCATAAAACATTTATTAGCATGATATTGTTGCAGAGTGGAAGGAGCACTGGGATGGAATTCATATGAAACATTTGACTTCCCATTATAAAGCCAAAGTACAAGCATTATGGGATATGCAAAAGTGCCTGAATGAGGTCCCTGCTTATAAGGAGTTTTAAATCTAGAGAAGATCATCATGTTTGTACATACACATAAACATATAATGTATGTATACCCATACACATGTAAGTGATAACAGCACTATAAAGAAATGTGTGTTCAGTAGAATGAGTCCTCCAAATAAAGCCCAATCAGCCAAAAAGATTTCTAACGTTTCATTCTCATAAATCATTCTTACATTCCTAGTAGACATTTGTTGTATGGATTGTAGACAAATTCTGAACTGATTAGATCATTTGCTTAATGAGGATAATGTCATCTACACAAAATAACTAAAACATCAGCTTATGTAACAGAAATTGATTTGTTATAACACATGAGGATCATAGCCGGACAGATTATTTTTGTTTGGAGATCTTTAAAAATAAAATCTTATTTTTCCAGCAGATACTAAATGGTTGTTATTTTTTCTTATATGTTGGTATGATGTCATAATTAGGGTGTACTATATTCAAATTCACTTTGATATATGTTTTTTAACAAACATAATTTCGTCACATCTTTATTGTTCTGTAATTACATATAGAGAATATGTTTGTTATCTCCTTAAAAATAACACTATGAAAATCTGATATTTCAGATATCTTACATTTTCATGCTAGTTTCCTACTTCTACTAACTTCTGCTAACACTCGTCTTGTTATATATTGGAGATATCACTTAAATCCAATTTCAAAATCTATATTTTGCTTATGATGTTTATTTTAGTGGTCTTTAATTCACATGGTTTTCTTGTTGATTGGCAGATGGAAATATTTTAAAAGTCAAGGTGATTTCCTAAAATTGAAATCAAAGTATTATTTTTCAGAGGAAACAAAATTTTGTTTATAAACAGCAAAGAAGATAAGCTAATACATGTCAATATGTGAAGATGGTTTTGCTAGCACTAATGTCAGAAACATGAGCATAAGTAGTAATGTCAACAAAAATTGAAAAGAACTCAACATAAACATCCTGCAAAAAATGCTCTTATTATTTGCTTTATATGAAAACTATTGTCAAATTGTATTGCACTATCTAAAATTCCCAGAAAAGAACATTCCTTTGTCATTTGCTTTATTCAAATTATGAAGAATTATTTTTCGCTTTAGTAACTGTTTTTAGCTTTCTAAACAGATGCCACTTGTTTGTCACTGGGGGCTTAATTACATCTTAGTTTACTGATAGAAGCATGGAATTTTAAATTTGAATTTGAACTTTGGCAACTTTTGATAGTTTTTCTGAGTTTCATATCCTCTTCTAAAAGGGGAAAATGTGTCCAGTTCTCTAAAGTCCATTCTATCTATAAGACTATCACCCTAATTTGAAAATGATTCTATTTTTCATCATTTATGGGATTCCAGGTCTGTTGTATTCAGTCATGCTTCTATATAGTTTGACATAACTGAAAAAGCTTATGAGCACACTAATTACTGATAAAGTAAAAGCAAAAAGTGAAACTGCTGCAGCTGAGTAGAACAGTGAAAGCCTTGTTCTTAACGCTTGCATAACTTTAATAATTCATTTATCAATTAATATTTTTTCTTTCTAGCACCTATAGAGCTTATAAGACTCTTTTGTGCACCTATGAATGTATGAGTTGATTTTTGATCTCATATGAATATTCTATCCTCTCTCTATGTCTTGTATCCCCATATATTGTTTTGATTATTTTCCTAAGGTAATAAAATGTTTTGCTATATCCAATGTGTCTGAGAGATTCTTATTATCAAGACCAGACTTGGATGCAATCGTGGAAGGCAGTATGTCTTGGTCAAACAGTTAACAGTGTACTGGTAGATTATTTTGTAAAGCTTCTTACCATGAGATCTTTAGCAATGAGTAGGGCACAAAATAAGAAGTATAAAAAGAAAGTATCCAATTTTCAAGGGACAATTCTCACTTGTTACTTTCTGTTATTTTTTCAATTCAAAAATAATTAAATCAGTACTAGTTTAGGGAGAAAGTTATTTGTCAGTCATTTAATGATACAAAATAGTGATTATTGATGTTAGGGAAAAGTCAATATCACGTTATAAAGTTTAGAGTATAGTCCAGGTATCATATAAATTAGATGACAAGAGGACAGCTCTTCAATTGTGTACAGAAGTAATTAGAAAAAAATTAAGAAAGCTAGATAGCATATTTTTTATTTCATTATATTTTATTTTAATGACAGATTATGAACTCAGAATGAAATTATACTTATGAATTTTTAGGAATATGTTCCAAAGGATGTTTTTAATGTTTCTAGGCAAACCTTACAGGAAACATATCATATAAATGAAATAGAGGAAAAATTTGTTCAGTTACAGATAAGGTAGCAGTGGATGGAGTGCCAGTACTGAAGTCAGGAAAAAGAATACAAATCTGATCTCAGATATTTACTATCTGTGTGACCTGGGGAAAGTCACTTAACTAATGGTTTCATCAATTTCCTCAATTGTAAAATGGGGATAATAAATAGCACCTACCTTTCAGGGTTTTTGAAAGGATGAAATGAGATGATATGTGTAAAGCTCTTAGCATAGTGTCTGGCACATCATAAGCATTACATAAATTCTTCCTGCTGCTGCTACTACTGTTACAACTATTACTATTGCTGCTGCTGCTACTACTACGACTACTACTACTACTGCTGCTGCTGCTGCTGCTGCTGCTGCTGCTGCTACTACTACTACTATGGACTTTTGGTACACAAAAAAATAAATATATTCTAATATTTTGCTTTTTTTCCCATTTAAGGTAACTTAATTGGCAAAAATGACTTTTAAAAAGAAGAAAAAAACTGGATTAAAAATGTGTTTGTGATGGCAGTTAAAGGAACCTTTCTTTAAAAAAAAGTGACACTTTATGGATCAAGTGACCAGTAAGTAGTCAGGTTAGTAACTTTAAAAAAAATACCTTTTTTAAAGATCTCTTTAATTCTCTAAACTTCAGAAGTCCATATAAACCAGTTGCAACTGAATCCACAAAGCAGATGACTAGCTAGGTGAAATCTTTATTATTTAAACTTGGACAGCTCCAATTGCTAATGCTCACTAAACACGCATCCCTTACTAGTCTCTATCCAGTAGACTGTATGAAAGCTGACCTATGAACTTATTCCTGGAGGCCATTAAGGAATGTTTCTTCTATCCTTCCTACAGAGATTCTGCCAATATATCTTTCTTGTCTCTCCCCACTTGAAACTCCAACTCACAACAAAAGGCAAAAATTGATTCTGCCATGTGAAGATGAAGGAGTTCTGCCTTATGACCAGGGACCAGTACTAGGGCAGAGATCTCTGAGGCTCTATCTTCTCCACTTAGTGAAATGGGGCAGATTCTGATTCAGATTATTTTAAGATTGCAAATATTGAATTATTTGCCATTTTTCTGACCTTGAATTGGGGGTTAGTATTTTGAATTCTCCTAGAACGAGTTGGCATCCAGAAGTATGGGGAAAGCATGGACCCATGGATAAGACAGTACAGTATTTGGGAAAAAAATATCATAGGGAAGGCAGAAAGGAGGGTTCCCCTTCGTAGTTTGAGAAGCAGGGTGATTTCAATCAAATGGGGTTATTTCTGTCCAACATCATTTCCCTCACTAATTGGTACTAAGAGTGAGTCACGTCAGGGAAAACAAATGACAAGACCTCTAAAGACAGTAACAGAAATTGGTTGG
Organism: Notamacropus eugenii; assembly: GCF_028372415.1. Lineage (NCBI taxonomy): Eukaryota > Metazoa > Chordata > Mammalia > Diprotodontia > Macropodidae > Notamacropus > Notamacropus eugenii. The sequence continues at coordinate 179,185,237 of NC_092877.1, read as the reverse complement.
AAGAGGGAGCACAAATACAGAAACTTATAAGCATTAATATCATGAGGAATAAAGAAAAATTAATGAAAAATATAGTATTCACCTGAATAAATAAAATTTTGAAATAAACTGTAAAGGAAGTGAATTAATGGAGATAAAGAAAATCTTAGAAAAAAAGTAAAATAGGAGAGGATTCTGGGAAAACAGTGGAGTAAGTGAGAAAATTTTAACCTCTCAAGATTTTCCTCCACAAAAGAGATAAAATAGTGCCTCTGATCCAACACAGAGGGTTAAAAAATAAATAACAGTAGAGGCAAAACAGAGGTCCAGATGGGACAATCAGAGAAGATCTGAAGAAAAATCTCAGGAGCAAGTTGTGTTCATGTGAAGAATAAACACCTTAAGCCTATGGACCTCTGAAACAAGCTGCAGCCCCTGGGAGTAGCTGGGTTGGGAGGCTGCCTCAACCCTAGCCATAGGACCTTTTACAAAGTGAGGGGAGATGGTCATCTGAGTCAGTGAAAAATGAGGGATCCTCTGCTGAGAAGGAATGCCGGACCCAACTGTGCTGCAGAAACGGGGTGGGGGCAAGAAGGAATCAGTACACGTCCACTGAGTGCAGAAGTAGTTGTGCAGGATACAGTAGCTTGTGTACTTTCACAAGAGGCTGGAGGTCTTTTTTTGAGTTCAGGGTCAGAGGGGAGAAATGAAGAGAATCTGAGGCAGAGATACCATCTCCCATACTGCAGGACTAGAGGTGCTTATAAAAATTTAAACGACTACAAAAAATGCACAGGCAAAGGATAAAGAATTCAATCATAGAGAACTACTTTGGGAATGGAGAAGACAAGGGTTCATCTGTAGAGGATACTACTGAAGCAAAGAAACCCTGTTATACCCAAAGAATAATGTCAAATGCTCACTTGCTCAAAAAGAATTCATTGAAGAAATTTAAAAAGACTGATTTTGTTTTTTTCTATTTTGGGATACAGATCTAGTAGTGGTATTGTTGGATCAAAGGGCATGTATTGGGGCATAATTCCAAACTGATCTACAAAATATTTGAATCAGTTCACAACTTCACCAACAATGCATTTTACAATGTCCCCTCCAATATTTGTCATTTACCTTTCCTGTACTATTAATCAATCTAATAGTTATGATATAGGAGGTCAGAATTGTTTTAACCTGCATTTCTCCAATCAATATCGGGAGTATTTTTTCATATGGCTATAGATAGCCTTGACTATTTCATCTGAAAACTGATCATGATCATATTTTTTGATCATTTATCAATTGGGTAATGGTGCTCACTTTTACAAATTTGACTAAGCCCTCTATATATTTAATAAATGAGACCTTTATCAGAGAAATGTGTTTCCAATTTTTTTCACAGTTACTATTACTAACTGTATTTCTCACTATCCCATTCCCCTCCCTCCATCATTCTATTCTTTCTCTCCCTTAACTCTGTTCCTCATCAAAAGCGTTTCATTTCTGACTACACCCTCCTCTACTCTGCCCTCCCTTCTATTACCCCCCACCCCCTCTCTTATCCTCTTCCCCTCCTACTTTCCTGTACAGTAAGATGGATTTCTATACCCAATTGAGTGTGTATGTTATTCCCTTTTTAAGGCAACTCTGCTGAGAGTAAGGTCCACTCATTCCTCCTCACCTCCACCCACTTACCTTTCACTGCAAAAGCTTTTTCTTGCCTCTTTTGTGTGTGATTTTTCACTGTCATCCTACCTCTCCCTTTCTCTTTCTCCCAGTACATTCTTCTCTCACCCCTTAATTTCATCTTTTTAGATATATTCAGCTTCATATTCAACTCACATCCATACCTTCTGCCTATATATGCTCCTTCTAACTACCTTAATAATGAAAATGTTATGAGTTATAAGTATCATCTTCCCATTTAGAAATACAAACAATTTAACCTTCTTAAGTTCCTTGTAATTCCCTTTCCTGTTTACCTTTTCATGCTTTTCTTGTCGAAGCTGCTAAATCTTGTGTTATGCTGACTTTGGCTCCATGATATTGAATTGTTTATTTCTGGCTGCTTGCTATATTTTCTCCTTGACCTGGAAACTCTGGAATTTGACATGGTATTCCTGGACATTTTCATCTGAGGATCTCTTTCAGGAGGTGATCAGTGAATTTTTTCAACTGCTATTTTATCGCCTGGTTCTAGAATATCAGGCCAGTTTTCCTTGATAATTTCTTGAAAGATGATATCTAGGCTCTTTTTGTGATCATGGCTTTAGTCCTATAATTTTTAAATTAGCTCTCCCGGATCTATTTTCCAGTTCTCTTGCCATTGAGAAGTTTCATATTGTCTTCTTTTTCTTCATTCTTTTGCTTTTGTTTTATTGTTCCTTAACATCTTATAATATCGTTAGCTTTCATTTTTCCCATTCTAAATTTGAACGAATTATTTTCTTCAGTGAAATTTTGGACCTCTTTTACCATTTGGTCTAGTCTGTTGTTAAAGGTATTATTTCCCTCAGTTTGTGTGTGTGTGTGTGTGTGTGTGTGTGTGTGTGTGTGTGTGTGTGCGCGTCTCCATTACCAAGATGTTGACTCATTTTTCATGATTTTCTTGTGTCACTCTCATTTCTCTTTTCAGTTTTTCCCCTACATCTGCTACTTGATTTTCAAAATCTTTTTTGAGTTCTTCCATGGCCTGAGACCAATTCATATTTTTCTTGGAGGCTTTAGATGCAGGAGCTTTGACTTTGGTGTCATCCTCTGAGTGTGTGTTTTAATCTTCCTTGGCTCCATTGTAACTTTCATTGCCAGAGCTTTTTTTTTTCCATTTTTTGCTCATTTTCCTAGCTTACTAGTTGATTTTTAAGTTTTTGTTAAAATAAGACTCTGCTTCCAGGGTAGAGGGGGAATTTTTCTAAGCTTCAGGGTTTTGTGCAGCTTTTTTTTAGAAATAATTCAAGGGAGCTGTAAGTTTTCAGTTCTTCTAAGGTGGTATGATTTAAGAGTAGTTATTCACTACTCTCCTAGACTGTACTCTGACCTGTGAGAGACAACAGGCACTCTTTTATGCTTGGAGTCTGTGAGGAGGGTTACCCCTCCACTGTGGCTACAAGCTCAGCTATACTAATGCTTCTTCTCACACTGGCTCTGTCACCCAGGGCTGTTACTCATATCCAAATACGAGTAGAGGAAGAGAATCTTGCCTCAATGCTAACAAAAAGATCACTGCAACCTTCTCCATACTAATTATTTGACCCCCTTACAGTCTGTGAGCTGAGAGCTCTGGAAGCAACTGCTGTCACACTGCTGCTGATGATTCATTGACTGCCAAAGTCTGCTCTTGATTTGCTATCACTGGGCGTGTGCTGGTGTAGCCTGTGCTGGACTACTCTCCACTCTCACCTAGGTACTACAGATCATTTCTGCTGACCTTCTGAGGAGTGTTTGGTTTCCATGGCCTGAGAGGTCTGGAACTGCCACTGCTACGAGTAATTCAGTCACATCAAGACCTACTCTGGCTTTACTGGGCCCTGGTCTGCAGTGGCATGACGTGTGTTACACTATGCTAATCTCTCATTCTTTTGTAACAGACCTTCCCTGCCAACCTTCTAAGTTACCTTGGGTTGAAAATTTGTTTCACTCCATCCTTTGGGGTATTATGCTGCTCTAGAATTTGTTTAGAGTCATTTTTAAAAGTTTTTGGAGGTGTTTGGAGCAGGGTTCATGTGAATCCCTGCGTTTACATCACCATCTTGGTTCCACCTTCAGAAACTAAAAAGATTTTAAAAGTTGAATGAAAGAGATTGAGGGAAAACTAAAAAGAAAAAGAAAAATAACCGAAGGAAAACAAGAAGTTTATTTTAAAAAAACAAACAATTGGAAAAGAAGAGTCAGAATCTTAAGGAAGAAAATGATTCTCTGAAAACCAGACTTGGACGAGGTGAAACCAGTGAAGTTATAAGTGATCAAGAAATTAAAAAGTGAAATATAAAGAATGAAAAAATAGAAGAGAATGTGAAACATCTCATAAGAAAAGCAACTGATCTGGGGAACAGATCAAGAAAAGAAAATATAAGAATAATCAAACTACCTGAAAACTATGGTCCAAAAAATAATCTTGATGCAATAATAAAGAAAAAAAAATTGTCCTGAGGCATTGGAACAAGAGGGAAAAGCAGAAATAGAAAAATCCACAGATCACCACTTGAAATAGATTCTAGGAGGAAAACTCACAGGAAAATTATAGTGAAATACCAAAACCGCAACTCAAGGACAAAATATCTTGAGCAAGAAAAAAAGCAATTTGCACATGTCAATACCACAATTAGGTATCACAAGATGTAGTAGTGGCAACAGTAAAAGATCAAATAGAGGTCTTAGAACACTATATATGGAAGAGCATAGGGCTCCCAGATGGAAATATCATATCCAGCAAAGTTAAGAATTATGAATGGAAAAAGAAAATGGACATTTTAATGAACTGTCTGACTTTCAGGATTTTCTAAAAAGATCAACAAACAAACCCTGAACTTAAAAGAAAATTTGACATATAAGAGCCAAAGGAAATATAAGGTACATATCAAAGTTCAATTACAAGGGGCTCAATAAGGATAGAATGTTTACCTTTTATGTGTGGAAAATGTAAAATCTATGTCTAAGATTGTTACTAACAATTAGATATCTTATAGGAAAGACTGGGGTAGACCTGAGTATGATATGACTTCAAAAAGTGAAACCATTCAAAATTAGATAAAAGAGTAATTATCTTATACAAATGAGGTGCCAGAGGAAGAACCAATACCAAGAACCAGCCAGAGGAATTAAATGATTAAATGAGGAAAGTGTTAGTTCTGTACACCTAGTTTTATCAGGAATGTATTCAAGAGGAAAAAAAAATTCATATATATCTAGAAGAATATAAAAGTCTTCTAAATTTAGAAAGAAATAAAACTCTAAGGGTATAGGGAGGGAAAGGAGGGTAAAGTAGAGGTCTTCATAGGGGAGGGAATAGGTTGAAAGGGGCATATAGAAGGCTATTTATATCAACAGGACTGGGAGGATTTTGAGGGATGTGAGTGAGGATAAGGGGTGGATCTTTAGAGTGGGGAATCAGGGAAGAGGTCAAAGGGATGTATTAAAGGATATTTAGATTTATGGCAATGGGTGCATGAGGGAGGGATCACTGGATGGGGGTTAGGTTAAGTAATAGGAAGTAATAGGAAAGCAAGGTGATCGGTAAAGGAGAGGAAATAGGACAGAAAAAAGTGATATACACAAACATAAGAAACAAAGATGAGGAGTTGAGTCTCAGGCAATTATATGTTAATATATGAATACATGTGAATACATGCATTCTCGTATGTATATAGCAATATCTATACAAAAATATATCCATGCTTAATTGTAGCCTGTGGGAAAGGGGGATGAAGTGACAAAAAGATGAACAAATCTAACAGAAAGATAAAGTGAGAAATTGTAGAAAGGAATAAACTATTAGAAAATGTAGAACTAAAAGACAGACTGTCCTCTAAGAGGCATGTTAAATATCATTACATATTCCTCAGTAACAATTGGCACATTTCAAAACTGACCATATACTATTAAAGAGAAAAAATATTTTAAAAAAGGAAACACAACTTCTACAAATCATCTTCAGATAAAAAGATAATCAACACAGAGATCATTAAAAAAGATAACTATATGGAGATAACACAAGGAGTGGGTAAAAAAATCATGGAAACAAGTAATAACTACATGAAAGGTAATGATGAGAAATAACATAAAATTTATGAGACTCTGCTGAAGCAGTCTTCAGAACAAAGAGTATATCCTCAATATTTGGCTTTAATAAATTAGAAAAAATGATAATCGATTAATTTTATATAAAACAAAAAAATTATAAAATTATTTTATTAATTTACTTATAGTTTTATAAAAACTGAAAATTAATACAAAAAAGAAATATTTCATATCTAAATAAAATAGATAAATTGGAAAACAAAAAAATTTTAAAAGTGATTTAAAAAGTAAAAATCTTTTTGGAAAGGTTAATAAAATTGATAACCCTTACCCAACATGATTCAAAATAAAAAGAAAAAAATTACATTGGCAAAACAAAAAAATGAACAAAGTTAAATCACAAAAAGAAATAGTCAAAATGCGTTACATATCATGTCATATACAAGTCAATTCAACTCGAAATTCAAAAAATGCAGAATTATTCATAAAATGTGAAAAAATAAGTTAAGTATTAAATATCAAACAGCTGTCAAGTAATGATGGTTGACATATTAAAGTCTATTGATCAAGCATGCCAAAAGTTTAATAAAATAGTTCTCTATTAAAACTTACAGATTGTTTTATCCACTGCAGTTTAGTTATTGATATTTAAAATTACCCAAGTATTTTAGGGAAACCCTGCATAATAGTAAAATAAGAGACTTAATAAGATGAACTATCAAAGTGTCATAGATTTATAATTGCAGCATCCTTAGAGATCATCTAACACAAAATCCTTATATTCAGATAAGGAATAAAAGGCTGAGAGGTAAAATTACTTACCCAAAATGACACAGCTAGGGAACGTCTAAGGTAAGATTTGAACACAGGTCCTTATAATTATAAGTTTAGTGCCTTCTGAACTATAGGATTCTACCTTTAGATCATTACTAACCCAAAATGTTATGATGTTGTCTATATTCCTCTTGATCAATACTTAGAAACATTGATGACATAGTGGATAGAGCACTGAATTGGATTCAGGAAGACCTGAGTCATTAGTTCTTTATTAAATATTTATTTTCTGTGTGACCCTGGGAAAGTCACTTAATCTCTCTCATCATCAGTTTCCTGACATGCAAAACAGGAATAATAAGTTGTTGTGGGGAAAAATGAGATATGTAAAGTGCTTTGCAAACCTTAGATCTCTATATTAGAGTTAGCAATTATAGCAAGCAGAAACCTAGATAAAAATTCTTCATATTAGCTCTTTTTGTGATGACAAAGAATTAGAAATGGAAGAGATGCCCATCAACTGGGGAAAGGCTGAAAAAGTTATGGCATATGAACGTAATATAATTAGAAATGATGAGCACGTAAATTTCAGAAAACCTAAAAAGATTTACATGGAGTGTCGTTGGGTGGAATGGACAGACCCAGGAAGACTTTGTACACAGCCGCAGCAACACCATACAATGAAAAACTTTTGATAGACTTAGCTCTTTTCAGCAATATAACGACCCAGCGCAATTCCAAAAGACTCAGGATGGAATATACTCTCCACATCCAGAGAAAGAACTATGGAGTCTGAATACAGATCAAAGCAGATTATTTTCTTTTTTTGTTGTTGTTTTCTTTTTTTTCTCATGATTTTGCCCTTTTGTTCTGATTCTTCTTTCACAACATGATAATGTGGAAATATGTTCATTATTGTACAGGTATAGTTTATATAAAATTGCATGCTGACTTAGGGAGGGGGAAGAGAAACCAGGGGAAAAGTTTTGAACTCAAAATTTTATAAAAATAAATCTTAAAAACTAAAATTTAATTAGTATATTTTTAAAATGAGAAACCAATGCAAAAATGTTGTATATTTACAGTAATAAGAGGGAGTCTATGTTTCTTTAAAAAATAATAATAAATTTGGAAAAGAAACTGCTGAAGTTCTTTTCTTTGATTAAAAATAAACTGAAAAGATCTCTAACTTTTGTCATTTCCCTAAGGCTAGAATTAATGTCAGACCCGTCTTTCTACTTAAATTGGTACTGTCTAGCGAGCTGGAGAGGAGGAAACTAATTTTCTAGCCTTTCAGAAAAGAAACAATGTTAAATAATGGCATATAATCAGTGACAATTCCTTTAGAAAAGCCTCCACTTCCAATGTAACAAAGTTATCTCAAGAGATGACTTCACATCTTAGAGTTAATATTTTATTATAAACCATTAAGTTTGTAGAACAAAATGGAAATTTTTCTTATTCCTTCTTGGGTTATTTAACATATTTACAAAAAACTTAATTTAATTGTATAGTTTTATAATCCGTTAAATATTACCAAAACTATACATTTTGAAGTCAAGTTCTTATTCTTTCGAAGGATATCATGTTTTATTGTGGCGTTTTATTTTTCTGTTATTTAATATACACGTCACACCAGTCTCTCCCACACACATGCAAAACAAATTTTAAAAAAAGACATTAATGTTATGACACTTCTTCTATGAAAACTTTTGTGTGATTGACTATAACCTATATTAAGTTTGAGACAATAAAATATTGTAGGGCAATGGAATTTTAGACATCATCTAGTCCAACTCCACAATTTTACTCTGGTTTTAATTCCTAAAGTACTCTGATTTATGTCACACATTATAGTTTTATGCTTTTCAAAATAAACCGTAAAATCTTTGAGGAAGTATCTATTTTTGTTTATTTGTTTTTTTGCAGTGCTTGGCATATAATTAGTTCTTAATTTATATTTCTATAACCTCCAAAAGAGATAACAAAGCACTGAATACATAGAGAATATTTGTATATTGACTGAGTTTCCATTGAAATAGCAGAGATTTGGGTGATATTGTATGAGAATCTAGAGAATATAGGTCTCTACCTTAATTCAAAACAAAACAAAAGGGTTATAAGTGTCTAAGCATTAAAATCCTCCTTTCACATATAATTGTGATATTGAAATGTTTCTAATTACAGTTGAGCAATTCTAGAACCTGTGGCAAAGCAAATTAAATCAAAGAGGTTTTATGGAAAGATCTTCAGGAGATACCTTGAAATTCAGGTAAGGCTGTCAAGAAAAAGATGCACTAGGACACTTCCTTAGGATAATTAGACAAAGGTCCCAGGATACAGCCTGAATAAGAATAAATATTTTTCTTCTAATGACAAACTTAGCTAAATTATGTCAGTCTCAAAACTTACCAGATGATAAGGTTTTCAGTCATAACAAGATCCCATTCCATCTATGAAATCACAAATGGGTTATAGTCTGTGTTGGTAAAAGCACTAGCCTCACCAATGAAAATACTGATCCTTCAATGAACAAACTTATATGATATTAATAGGATTAGAGTTGTATAAAATACCAAGTAGTGTCTTTATTTTGTTTCTAAGACACAGTGATCATCATTATCTATATTCAATTAACACTATGGCTGATCTGTAGATTCTGGAATTTCCTAAAAATAATAAAAAACTATTTTACAGATTTTTCACTAGAAGCTTTTCTTCCTCTCTGTAGTAACAGGTATTTACCTTAAGAAAACCTGTCTTAAAATACTACCTTTCATATTAGCTTTCTGATCATGGGCAAGTCCCTGTAAGCTTCAGTTTCTTCATCTATAACATGGAACTATTAATTTCTATATAGCTAAATCACTCAGTTGTTGTGAGGCTCAAAAGCGATAATGTGAGTACAGTATTGGACATATTATGCATATGTCAAGTGGCACTGTCATTTTCCTGTTATAATCATTTATTATTGTTTGGTTTTACTTTCAAGCTACTTCCCAGAAGACAAATTCACACAAAGCCTCCTTTCTGATAAAATGGGTAAATAGGTCTATGGTTAATGAAATACATAGTATTCCAAAAGTCTTAGTGCTGTTTAATAAGCTCAGAAGTATAAATACTACAAATAACAAAAAAGGTATTGAAAAAGGTTATTTAAGATGTTCAAACATTGATGATTCTTATTACAATTCAGCATAAACACTGACTTGTGTTATGCAGTGTTTTAGCCAATTTTTGAACATCAACTACTACTCAGTGATTGCAAGGATTTAATGTGCAATTCTAAGATAAAGATCAACCAAAAATGAGTTTTTTACATCTATATGACAGTTTAGATTTGGCACTCCAAAAAAAATAATAGAAATAGATCAGGCAACAGAGATGACCAAGGAAGAAGAACTCTTCTGATCCACTGGTTTGAGAAAATGTCATCCAGAAACTAATACACACAAAATAAATTTAATATGACAGGTTATTCTATATTGTTTTTAAAATTAAGCATTTATTATTCAAAATTCTCAAAAGCAAGTACAAATAAACGGTTAAATAATCAAACTTTCAAATTATGTTTTTATAAGTTGGCATAAGTTAGTACTTCTGAAGTTTTTCACTGAGATTTTTGGGACATCCTATATATCTTAAACACTTATCTACTTTGTGTTCAGAATTTAATTTTAGGAAATATTGTGTCTGTTATTAAGAAGTTTTGAGGCCAAAGGATTGAAATTTGTTCCTAAGTTTTGTCATTAAAAATATATTTCTGTTCAACTTAAAAAAACATATTAGGAGTAAAAGTCATTGTGTTAGATACTTGGAACACAAAGATAAAAATCATAATTTCTATGCTCGAGGAGCACATATTTTATTAGAGGGAATATAACACATAAACAGGTAAACCTAACATTAAGTAGAGTGTAATCAGCATTAATTAGATATCTATACAAAATGCTCTGGTAAAACCTGAGGAGGGAGGAAATTTTCATGAAAAACGATGAGCAAACTCCACCTTGGAGGATTCCAAAAGGGGAAATGAGAAGAACATTTCCTTCACCTTTTACAAAAACTGAGTATTTGGAATAGGCTACTCTTCCAAATTTAGGCTACTGAAAATAGATTACACATGAAGGGGAATAATATTATATCCTCCTGGAAAGCTATCAGATCAAGAAGAGGAGATGTTGATGTGATGTAATCAAGGGTAATAGTTATAACCAACATTCATCGTCTCTCTCTTATGTCTTTAGTGTTTTATTGATCTAATGTGATACTCAAGTCAACTGTTACCTCCAGATATTAGTAATCAGGAGGGAGAAGCGACACAGAAATTGTGTTATTTTTTTTCCCCAACTTCAAAAAGACCCAACTGGTCTTCCTGAAGTGTATATTATTTTTTCTTCCAGATCAAACAAAGTTCAATGGAATTGAGTTGCCCTAACACCTAGAAATGAATAAGAATCGAATTTACCATTGAGGAGAAAGACAACAGAAGTCTTGATGACTACCTGAGGGTTGCTTTAGTGTGCCATCTAAGAGTCACTATTGAAATAACTACAGAAGAGCAAGATGACAAAAGAGATAGAGAGCTTGATGTGGACAAAATAAGACCTAAGTTCAAAGCTGGTCTCATCCTCTTACTATGTGATCCAAAACAAGTCATTTAACCTATATCTGCTTCATATCTCTCATCTGTAAAATATGATATTAATATATAGCTCTACTTCCCAGGTTTGTTGTTTGGATGAAATGACATGGTGATTTGAAGTGCTTTGCAATACTCAAAGTTCCATATAACTTTTATTATTGACTAGCCAGCTTCAAGGCATAGTGGCACAGAAGGTCACTTTCTAAAAGAACTAGGATATGTTCCTGACAAAGTGTCAGCAGAAGAAGCAGAAAGTAGATGGAAATAATGAATTTATAGAATAGCAGAGCATCCCAATTTTGACTGGCTTAGGTGCCAGGCAGAACCTTAGTAACTAAGGTCCAGTGCATTTTCTGGACTACACTAAAGGGTTGTGAGAGGAAGACCCTAAAGGCTTTAAAGCATAAAGACACAATGTGAATTAGAGCATCTAAATATCATCCTTTACTGAAGCTGTGAAGCACCCTAAATATGCAGATTCCCAAGTAAGGTGGGATCTTCCAGAAGGGGGTTTGTGGAATCTTTAACAACCCTGACTTCATTCACCTCTTAGAAAGATTTCAATCTCTGTATGCTGATGCAACTCTGGAGTAACTATATGAATCTGTAGAGATGATAGATCTCAATGAAGAGAGAAGTTTTTTTGATTCTGTGCTTAGCTATGAAACTTATATTTTGTTCAATGAACTTATTCTTTTATATCCTGCACTGTTATCTTGCTGCTGACAAGGGAACTGATGACAACTGAGAGATATCAACAAGTAATTCAAAGAAAGGAAAGAAGGAACCTAGCATTAAAGTGTACCTACGATGTGCCAAGCATTGGACATTACACATTTTATCTAATTCTATTCTCACAACTGTTTGAGGCAGGTGCTATCATTCTCCCATTTTACAGTTGAAGAAACTGAGGCACAGAGAAGTTAAAGTCATTTGCCCAAGGTCACACTAGTGTTTCCGATTGTATTTAAACTCAAGTCGTCCTTAAGCCAGCCACAGTACTTTTAGTGCCAAGGCAATATTCAGAGTGCCTATGCTGGCCATGAATATCCCAGTGCAATTCTGAATAGCAAAATACAACAGACTCTCTACATGGAAGACAGAACCAATATGTTTATTCAGACACCAGAAAGCCAAATCTATCACAGTAACAAAAATCTATACAAAATAACAATGCAGAGGACAACACCAGCCCTAAATCCTCCCCTCCCCCTGCTAAACTTCCCACAAACCAGCTCCCTTAAACAAATTACAAACAGGGTCTTCTAAACAAAACGACCTTCTCTCACTCACAGCCAACTGCAGGCTTATCTGCCTCCTTCGGTTCTGACTTGTCTCTTACCAATTTTTTTCTCAGCTCTGCTATAGCTCCATCTCATTCTGTTTCACCCTTCCTGTTCTGAGAAGTCCTTCACACACCTTCTCTCTTTTTTTGCTTCTATTGGTGAGCTAAGCAACTAACAGCTTTTCTTAGCCCATGAGACCCTCCAACTTATTCTGCTAAAGGAGAGTGTGAATGCTGCAGCATTAAAAAGCTTCTCATGCAAACTACCCAACTCCCTTTCCATCTGAGCTTTCTCTTCCAGCAGCTTGTCTCTGATTTTACATATAATTTGATAGCTTGTTAACAATGCCCATCTGCTTCTACATACCCTTCCCATTTCTTTCCATGGTTCTATTAGTATCCCTTGCAAACATATTTCTAAGTCCCTGGGTTCTCACTTCTGTAGCTTTGGTTCCCAGTTTTCACAGTTCCTGTGCTTTTAACTCATTCTCTTGCTAATAATAAGGCAAATCCTCCCAACATGGGATATCCATCTCTCTCTCTCTCTAAACGCTTTATGCCTCCAAATATGTCTGATATTTCATGATCCCAGCCCTGTCGCCATTTGTAGTGCCAATGCAACATTCACAGCACCTGTGGTGGTGATGAATTTCCCAGTGAAATTCTGAATTGTGAAATACAACAGACTCTCCACATGAAAGACAACCCCCCCCCAAAAAAAACAGTTATTCAGACACCAGAAAGCCAAAATCATTACAGTAACAAAAATCTATACACAATAGCAATGTAGAGGACACCAGTCCCAAGCCTTCCCACAAACCAGCTCCCTTAAACAAGTCACAAACAGGCTCCCTTAAACAAAATGATCTCTCCCTCAGAGCTGACCCAGGAAGGTCATGAAGTCCTATTAATGAATGGGAAAAATACTCCCATTTAAATTGTCATTACAGTAATCTATCCACTGTACAATAAGTGGTCACACAAACAACAGAATATAATGTTGATATGTTTACCATATTTAACACTGTACAATTATTCTCAATTGATTCAAAATTTAAATAAAAATAAAATAAATACATTCACTTTTTCTGAAGATTTCTATAGAAAGAGAGAAGAGCTGGAAAGCTGTCTTTTTTAAAGGGGAGACATTATCTCATGGGACTGTAAACACCGCTTCCATGAAGGGGTACTTTTTTGTTTTAATTAAAAAGATGACATGTCAGAAAAATTAAAAGCAGGAAAATAGAAATAAGATGTCTCTTTTATCTTCATTTCATGGAATTTCTTTCTCAGGTAGTTGAATTGAGGGACAGACTAAGGTATCATATTTAAAGAGCATCTATGGAAGTGTTATAGGAAGTATATCACCAGACTTAGTGTCATACCCAAATTCTACCATTTAGTAGCTTCATGACTTTGTGCATTAATCTTTCTGAGTCTCCCTAGCTTCTATACTTGTAAAACATGGATTTAAAAAAGCAAAGCAAAAAAAAAAATACACACTTTCACTGTTTTCACAGAAAGAATTTCTGAGAATCAAATAAAATAATGTATTTAAGGTACTATGCACACCATAAACATCTGTAAAATACAAAATACAAGCTATTGTTGTTTACATTGTAAATGATCCATAAGCAATACTTAGAACCCAGAAAAGCTGTTTTTTTTCTTGTGTCATTGCTTATTATTTTTAGACCATAACCATTTCCCCTTAAACATTTGAGCCATCTGTCATCAAGCTCTCTCTCATTATGATGAAAACCTTTAAACAACAAAAACAGACAAAGCAACAATGGCTAACAACAAATACCACATTCTTCATCTGAAGGCTCTCATTTCACTATGAAGAAAAAGGATGTGTGATCTATCATTATTTCTCTGGAGTGCCATTAATTAAGTTTAGTGTTCTTTTCATTCTTACGATTATATTTATTATGTATATTTTCCCCTGGTTCTAATTACTTCACTTTATCAGTTCATATAAATCTTTCCATATTTCTCTTCCTTCTTTCCATTATTTTTATGGCACAATAATATCCCAATACATCCATAAATCACTATTTAAAAATTCACCAATAAAAAGTCACCCACTTTATTTCTCTGGAATAGCTTACACTTCACATTAAGATAAATAAGTTCTAATCAAGGTCTATGAATTTCAGGAATTGAAATAGGTTAACAGCTATTGAGGAATAGTTGAGAAAACTGCAATTTTATGTTTAGTTTTGTTTCTTTTCTTTTCTTTGTTCAGAGCTGTGAATTCATCAATTTAAAGACTTTGTCACATGGACACTTCCTCACTAAATAACACCTTTTCTTAAACTTATAATCTTAAAAAGTTACCTATTGTCTAGTGCGCTAAGAGATTTAGTGATCATACAACTAGTAGATAGAAAAGGAAGGATTTGAACATAGGACTTCCTGACTAAAAAACTAAACTATGCTGTTTGTTTCTTTGTTTAATATGTTTCTTAAATTCCTACCACTTTTAAATATAGTGCTATGTGGTATTAATTTAGATGTTTTGATGCCGAGGTTATTGGATGAAAATATCTGGAAAATTCATGCTTCTAATTTCTCTGTCAGTTAACCATAACTGAATTAATCTTAACAGCCTAGTGCATGTGATGAAGATACCGCTATTAGATGACAGAGCAAACTAAATTTATAATAAAATTTCAGGAAATAAACTTTCAAGTTTGAATCTACAAACCTGAAAATATAAAATTATAAAAGTAGCATTGTGCCATTATTAAAATATAGACAAATAGTTTGTCACATTTTTAAGCTACAAGCAGAAACAAAATTCAACATATACTATGACCACAATATAAAAGGTAACTAAAAGGAAACTGAATGTTTGAAGACCCCAAATAATCATCGAAGAGAACAGATAAAATATACTTGCCTGATTATCATGGAGAGGTAATAGCCTACTAGGGTAAAATACTAGATAAATATAGATAGGTAGGTAGATAGATAGATGGATGGATGGATGGATGGATGAATGGATGGATGGGTGGGTGGGTGGATGGGTAGATGGGTGGACAGATGGATGAAGGTGTGAATAGATGGATGGATAAATAGATGAATAGATAGATAGATGGATAGATGGATGGATAGAGTAGATGTGTGTATGTATAACATATGTATATGTGTGTATATATGTACATGTGTGTATATATGCATGGGTTTATATATGTGTATATATGTGTTTGCATATATCCATGTGTATATGTATATATGTGTATGTATGTGTGTATGTGTGTATAAATGTATACACATACACACATGTATGCATGTGCATGTATATGTGTATATTGTGTATTCCTGTTTATACATGTATATGTGTGCATTATGTGTACAGTTAGAAATGATTATATGTCTGCAGAAGGAAGGAGGAATTTGCAAAAATGATTGAGTTAAAAAACAGAAATTATTAATAAATCTTAAATAGTATTATGGACTGGATCTATGATTACATTTATATAGGAAACTCCCAGTTGAGTGCATTCTTTTGACACCAAGAATTTAAACAATTTGTTCAGGGTTATATAGCAATATGTATCAGGGACTGGAACTTCAACCCAGATCTTCCTAGGTCCTCTGCTGGCTCACCATCTCCTGTGCCACATGCTGCCTCTCAAAATACTAAAAATGTACTCAGGGGAAAATGAAACAAATTAAAATTACGTATTTCCTTACTCTTTTTCTCTTAACTAATAAAACCAAAGTTGCTGACACTATAATAAATGATGAAGACATAAATTATAGTACTGTAACAGAAGAGCTTGCCAGTATTTCATACAGTAAATCTGCTGAGATTTTAATACACTTTCAGTATGTGACAGAAATTTAGCTTCCTTTACTCTATTGAATTTCTTTAAATTTGCTCTTTAGTGCTTTTTTCCTCTCTTTCCAACAAAATCGTAGTGTATTTTGTTCCTTTGAGTTTGTGAATTGCTGTAAGGCAGAAAGACACCTTATGCAAACATTCAGAATGTTCAGAGCAGACATCTGAGACTTCGATCAATGAATACTGGTGGAATGCAAGCTTTGCTCACATGAGCCTCAAGGCTAATAATCAGTCATTTTGAACTTAAAAGATACTGCTCAATTCCACTCTTTTCTTTTCAAAATAGGACTTTTATTATAGCTCAGCAAATCAGCATGAGCGGGTTTTCTCTCTCAGTCATATACGTATCTTTGCTGCTATGAGAAGGATTTCTGAACAAATGTATTTAATTGCTGGTTTATCCGGGAGTATAATATAAAAGTAAAGAAACACAGAGCAAATGAAAATAATAAAATTATATGTCTTTTTTTTACATATTATATGGAAGAGAATACAGAGATTATTTAGTCAAAATGATGAAACTATGGCTAGGAAATGTGCTTGTTTGGATTATTAGTGCTTAAACAATCCCTACAGTTCTGGAGCAGGAGATGATGTTGAATAATGTGCAAAATGGATTTTCAGTCCCCACAGTGAGCTGCTTTCCCTTTTCCTTTCTGAGTGCTATTCTCATTGGTTAATTTTGCCTTCAATCCATTGGAAACAAGTTCTTCTTAGATACAATATTTTGATAACAAATAATTTGTACTTCAAATTGTTGAAAATAAAACAGCAATTAATTAAAATATTGTGGTAGTAGAGAAGGATGTCAGTAGTAGCAATGCATGACACTTGATGGTTGTAAATCCAGACTGGTCATTGAACCTATGGCCCACCCATGGCCCTAAGCTCAAATTTAGGAATATGCACTCATTGGCATAGAAATTTGCTCCTCATAAGAACAAAAACAAATGTTAAAGATTTGGAAGCTGTTGTTACTATTTTGTTTTATTTGTGAGTTGTGTTCTGCCCAGGGTCAGTAAGAGCAAGTGAGGCAGAAAAAACTCCTGAAAACTCCTTATACCATTCCTTTACCTCTTCTTCTCCTTTCTCTGATTGATAATTTCTTCCACAAAGCTCTATTTTTAAGGAATGGGCCCCAGGCCAAGCTTGTTTATTTCATTATTCCTTTATGAACTATGATCCTAACTCAATACACATTTCTTACTCCAGCTGTGCCTTTGATTCTTCCTTCCTCCATATTTTCCACTTCTTTCTAAGTGTTTTTCCCCATTATTATGTAAGCACCTTGAAGATAGGAACTTTCTTTCTTGCTTCAATTAGTATCCAAAGCAAATCAGCAGTCTGGCACTTAGTAAGCACTTAATAAATGCTTTTTTGCCTATATTGTTGTTGATGACCACCTCAATATGGCCATACCTGTGGCCAGTTGACAAATCTAAAAGTCTCCAAAACCCATGGCTGGGTTTAGTGTATCAAAAAATTTTCTGTCTCTGACGTTTTCCTCTTCCTTCTCTGATTGCACTCCCAGAGTTCTTTCAAATTTGGTGACTCTCTAACCCACAAGGATTTTATTTCTAATTTAAGAACTCCTATAATCCCAATGAATCAGGAAAAATGAAATTCATACAGATCTCTCAAGAAAAACATCCCCCTGTCTCAAAAACACTATAGGAACATGGCAGATCTCTGAATAGGCTCTTTAGAAAACATTTGATTTGTATTCAAAAGATCTTCCATTGAATATTGACTCTGCAACTTGCTACCTATATGACTTCAGAAAAATTCACTCTCAGAGTGTCACGGGCTTCAGTCATGAAGCAAAATCCTCATTGGACATTACTAGATGGCCTTGTTCTTGCATGCCTATGAATACAATGATCCAAAACTTCATAAAGAAGTTATGGGGAAAAGAGAAAGGGAAGCAGATAGAGAGGTTATTTCCTAATGATGAGCTGTCAAAATTCTCCTTAAAAACTGTTCTTATGTCAGGGATAGAACCAAGATGTCAAAGTAAAAGCAGGGCCTTACTTGAGTCTCCTCCAACATTCTTGATAAAAAGATCCCTTTGTATACCCATAAAAATAACTCTAAACAAATTCTAGAGCACTGCAACCCACAAAATGGTAGAGTGAAACAAATTAACAGCCCAAGACAACCTGGAAGGTCAACAGGAAAGGTCTATTGTACCAATCTGAAAGAACACAGTCCAGTATGGGCAGTGTCAGCACAGATAGGGCCACAGGAGGTCTCAAGGGATTGAATCACTGGTAGCTGTATCAGTTTCCAGACTTCTCGAACCAAACGGCAAAGTATAACTTGAAAGACCAGTGGGAAAACTCTGTCAGACCTTTGTGAGAGAGGAGCATTGTGGCCCTAGCCCCAGCACCAAGGTGGTAGTAGAAGGTGGCGGTGGTTGTGGCTGCTTCTGGAGCTCTCAGTCCACAGATGATGGGAGTGTGTCAAGCCACTGATCAGAGTGTGGATTGCAGGAATCTCTTTGCTAGTGCTGAAGCTAGACTCTCTTACTTTGCCTTTTCTTGCTTTGATCTGAGTCACAGTTGCTATGTGGTGGTTCTAGAGTGAGGAGGATGAATCCTCCCCAAAGTTTGAAGGCAGAAAAGAGTGCTTGTGGTTATACATAAAACAGAGCACAGACAAGGAGAGGAATAAATATCTCCTTTGGTCACACAACCTTGGGAGAACTGAAAAATTACAGGTCCCCAGAAATATCTCTGAAAACAGCTGCACAAAACCCCTGAAGTTTGGGACAGTACATCCATACTAAAAGCAGAGACATTAACAAAGAACTAAAAAGTCAAGTAATTAGCTGGGAAAATGAGCAAAGACCAGAAAAAATATCAGACTATACAATCTTACTTTGGTGACAAAAGAAGATCAAAACATACAACCAGAAGAAGACAACAAAGTCAAATTTCCTACTTCCGAAGTGTCCAAGAAAAATGTGAACTGGTTGCAGGCCATGAAAGAACTCCAAAAGGATTTTGAAAATCAAGTGAGAAAAATAGAGAAAAAGTTGGGAAGATGAATGAGCATGGTGCAAGAAAATCATGATAAATGACAATAGCTTGCTAAGAGAGAACTAAAAACATGCTGAAGAAAAAAACAACTAAAAAAGTACACTAACCCCAATGGTAAAAGAGTTCCAAAAAGGCAAAGGGAAGAATGATTTAAAAAGCAGATTTAGGCAAATGGAAAAGGAGATTCAAAAGCTCACTGAAGAAAATAATTACTTAAAAATAAGAATGGAGCAAATGGAAGCTAATGACTTTATGAGAAATCAAGAAATTGTAAGACAAAACCAAAAAAATGAAAAAAATAGAAGACTGTGAAATTTCTCATTGGAAAAACAACTGACATGGAAAATAGATGCAAGAGAGAACATTTAAAAATAATTGAACTAAATGAAAGTCATGATCAAAAAAAGAGGCTAGACATTGTCTTTCAAGAAATTATCTAGGAAAACTGCTGTGATATTCTAAAACCAGAGTAAAAAATAGAAATTGCAAATATTGTCTGATCACCTCTGCAAAGATACACTAAAAGGAAAGCACCTAGGAATATTGTAGCCAAATTTCAGATTTCCCAGGTTACGGAGAAAATGTGGCAAGCAGCTAGAAAGAAACAACTCACGTATTGTGGAAGTACAATCAGGAAAACACAAGATTTAGCAGCCTTTACTGAAGGGTACAGCGGGTTTGGAATATGATATTTCAGAAGTCAAAGGAGCAAGAATCACAACCAAGAAACACCTACCCAGCAAAGGAGAGCATAATCCTTCAGGAAAAAATTGACATTCAATGAAATACAGGTGTTTTAAACATTCTTGATGAAAATCCCAGAGTTGAATAGGAAATATGAATTTCAAATATAAGAATCGAGAAAAGTATGAAAAGGTGAATAGGAAAAAGATATCAGAGGGGGCAGAGCCAAGATGGCAGAGTAGAAAGACGCACATAAGCTACCTCTGAAACCCACTGAACATAAAATATCTGTAAAAAAAGAACCATCGGCGAATTCCGGAGCAGCAGAAGCCACAGAACAACAGAGCAGACGAGATTTCTGCTCCAGAGAACCTGAAAACCTCTCGCAAAAGGTCCCTCGCACCCCGGACCTGGAGCAGAGCCCAACCCTGTCTCAGTGGCATGGTGCGGAAAGGAGCAGATCCAACCAGGCTTCAGGGACGGAAGAATGCTTACCATCAGGGAAAGACACAGAAGTCAAGGCTTCTGTATTCCAGCCCATCCAATGGGCTCAGGCCATGGAAGAGCTCTGAAAGGATTTTGAAAATCAAGTTAGAGAGGTGAAGGAAAAACTGGGAAGAGAAATAAGTGACATGCAAGCAAAGAATGAAAAACAAGTAAACACCCTGCTAAAGGAGACCCAAAAAAATGCTGAAGAAAATAACACCTTGAAAAAATAGGCTAACTCAGTTGGCAAAAGAGGTTCAAAAAGCCAATGAGGAGAAGAATGCTTTCAAAAGCAGAATTACTCAAATGGAAAAGGAGATTCAAAAGCTCACTGAAGAAAATAGTTCTTTCAAAATTAGAATGGAACAGATGGAGGCTAATGAGAAACCAAGAAATCACAAAACAAAAGCAAAAGAATGAAAAAATGGGAGAGAATGTGAAATATCTCATTGGAAAAACAACTGACCTGGAGAATAGATCCAGGAGAGACAATTTGAAAATTATGGGCCTACCTGAAATCCATGATCAAAAAAAGAGCCTACACATCATCTTTCATAAAATTATCAAGGAAAACTGCCCTGAGATTCCAGAACCAGAGGGCAAAATAAGTCTTCAAGGAATCCACAGACCACCGCCTGAAAGAGATCCCAAAAGAGAAACTCCTAGGAACATTGTGGCCAAATTCCAGAGTTCCCTCCTCAAGGAGAAAATATTGCAAGCAGCTAGAAAGAAACAATTTAAGTATTGTGGAAATACATTCAGGATAACACAAGATCTAGCAGCTTCTACATTAAGGGATCGAAGGGCATGGAATAGGATGTTCCAGTAGTCAAAGGAACTAGGACTAAAACCAAGAATCACCTACCCAGCAAAACTGAGTATAATACTTCAGGGGAAAAGTGGTCTTTCAATGAAATAGAGGACTTTCAAGCATTCTTGATGAAAAGACCAGAGCTGAAAAGAAAATTTGACTTTCAAACACAGGAATGAAGAGAAGCATGAAAAGGTGAACAGCAAAGAGAAGTCATAAGGGACTTTACTAAAGTTGAACTGTTTATATTCCTACATGGAAAGACAATATTTGTAACTCTTGAAACTTTTCAGTATCTGGGTCCTGGGTGGGATTACACACACACACACACACACACACACACACACACACACACACACACAAACACACACACACACACATAGAGACAGAGCGCACAGAGTGAATTGAAGAGGATGGGATCATCTTTAAAAAATATCTTTAAAAAATGAAATCAAGCAGTGAGAGAATAATATATTGGGAGGAGAAAGGGAGAAATGGAATGGGGCAAATTATCTCTCATAAAAGAGGCAAGCAAAAGACTTCTTAGTGGAGGGATAAAGAGGGGAGGTGAGAGAAAAACATGAAGTCTACTCTCATCACTTTCGACTAAAGGAAGGAATAAAATGTACCCTCATTTTGATATGAAAACCTATCTTACAATACAGGAAAGTGGAGGATAAGGGGATAAGTAGGGCGGGGGGATGATGGAAGGGAGGGCATGGGGAGGGGGGAGCAATTTGAGGTCAACACTCATGGGGAGGGACAGCATCAAAAGAGAGAACAGAAGTAATGGGGGACAGGATAAGATGGAGGGAAATATAATTAGTTCTTTCAAAACACTACCATTATGGAAGTAATTTGCAAAACTACACAGATTTGGCCTATATTGAATTGCTTGCCTTTCAAAGAGAAGGGATAGGGAGCAAGGGAGAAAGAGAAAGTGGAAATCAAAGTTTTAGGAACCACTGTCGAGTACTGTTCTTGCCACTAGGAAATAAGAAATACAGGTAAAGGAGTACAGGATGGAGACAAGGGCAGAGAGGGATGATAGAAGAGAGGGCAGATTGGCAGACAGGGGCAATTAGAAGGTTCGGTGTTTTGGGGTGGGGGGAGGGGACAAAAAGGGAAAAAATTTGGAACCCAAAATTTTATGAAAATTAATGTTAAAAGTTAAATAAATAAAGAAAGAAAGAAAAAAAGAAAAAATCATAAGAGACTTATTAAAGTGGAACTGTTTGCATTCCTACATGGAAAGATATTTGTAACTCATGAGACTTTTCTCAGTAGTAAGGTAGTTGGAGGGAATTCTTATGTTTATTTATGTGTATATATGTTTATGTGTACATATATGCTTGTGTGTGCATGTGTCTGTATATGTATATGCACATGTGTACATATACATGTGTATATTTGTGTGTGTGTGCGTGTGTGTGTGTAGACAGAGGGCAAAGGATGAGTAGAATATGAAGGGATGGCATCTAAAAAATGAAATTTAGGGATGAAAGAGGAATGCATTAGAAGGAGGAGAAAGGAAGAGGTAGACTGGAGTAAATTATCTCACATAAAAGAGTCAAGACAATAATTTTACAGTGGAGGGGAAGAGTTGAGAGGTTAAAGGGAATGAGTGGATGTTACTCTCATCAGATCTGGCTTAAGGTGGGAATAACCTGCAAACTCAATTGGGTAGGAAAAATCTATCTTAACTTAAGCGAAAGTAGGGGTAAGGTGATAAAAGAGAGGCGATAATAGAAGGGAGGGCATTGTTCCCCATGGAGATTTTTCAACAATTTAAAGGCTTTAATTTGTTTTTTCATTGATATCCAATTTGCTTAAGGCAGTATATTTTTCTTAGAAATGGTGACGAAGATTCTATTCCTTCAGAATAGCCACTACTTCTCAGCAAACAAGGCACAATATTTTGTCTCTTGTGTAAGTAAACAAGTATCTATTTGTCTACTCCACATTTAAGACTGTATATTATGATTCAGTCTTCTATTTCTTTTGATTACTCATTTTACAAAGTTATTCCAAAAACTTTAATTTTAGGTACAAAAAATCTCCACAACTGCTCCAAAAGTGCGTGTCTGCCCTTGGAGGAAGCACCAGAAATTCATGCAACTTGGTGGGTGGTCATGCAGGAAGGAGAGGAAGATGCCCTTCTGTGGTTGCTGCTCATCGCCTAGCAGGCATCAGTGGCATTGGTGCATGACTGCACTCACTTTTTCCCTGTTGCCAGTAACAACTGAAAATACAGTGAAAAGATACAGTTCTCACTCTTCTCACACTAGAGACAAAGTGATTATGGTTGCTTACCATGGATTATGTGACAAACAAGAGAGAGTGTTCAGTGGTAACATAAAAGACAAGTTACATGACAGGCACAACAGTGACTAGTAGATGGTGGGTTAAGCAGGGCATAAACAAAACACTCCTTACATCTTTATTTTCTTTGACAACAGCTACATTTTTTGCAGGCTTCCCGAAATCCGTTGGTGGGTTGCCAGCAACCTGCCAGGGGTATTTTGTTCTATTTTGTGTAAGAGAAACCGAGAGGCTAGTAATATGTCCAAGGTTATATACACTTTTAATAATGCATTTGGGTTTTTCTTAGCAAAGATGTTGAGTTGCCTTGTCATTCTCCAGTTCATTTTACAGATGAGGAAACTGAGACAAACAACAGTAAGTTAATTGTTCAGGGTCATACAGACAGTTAAGTGTCTGAGGTCAGATTTGAAGTCAGATATTCCTGACTCCAGATCTAGTGTTCTTAATTCATCACTTTCTCTTTACACCTTTAAAATAACTTTTTATTTTCTGTGTAAAAGTATATCCAAGCTTCTCCTATGTTAAATATTCTTTCCTTGATTCATATACCATCAAACTAGGACACTGTATCTCATTCCATCCATTTCTAAATTTCTTGAAACAGTATCATGCATTTGTCTCCTTCACTTCCTCACTTTTTTCCCAGTTCTCTCCAATCTGTCTTCTTCATTTCATTCTGTTGAAGTTTCTCTTGACAAGATAATCAAAGACCATTTACCAAAGCTTTTGTGTACTTCACATTCTCATTTACCTTCATAGCTGCATTTGACCAATATATTCATAATGTTGCAAAGCATTATCATACAAAGATCTAAGATTAAATATTTTTCCATTATCAGTGTGATTAAAAAGGTCAAGAGACATAGTCTCTGGGTAATTTAATCACCTTATTAATAAGGCTGACAGGTTATTAAAAAAAGGTTGATCATTTGGCCATCTCTGTTAGACCAAAGACAATCATGGTAGTGGACCCACACTTTATATCCCTTAAAAGAACAGGTATTTGATGAGGGACTGAGATTGACACCATGCCACCCTTGGAGAGAGAAACTACCTCTGTACTCAGACCACCACAGCCTTGTGCTATCAAGACAGAAGCATCTGTCCTCATTTAAATTTGAGTAGAACACAGTGGACTTCCCCACCTCAAATTAAACTGCTTGTATGGTTGCATAGGGTCTGACCAAAATTGAAGAGAGTTAATTCAGTCTCATATTCAATAATCTCCTTCAAGAGACTGACCTTAAAATTAAGACTTTGGAAGAAAGGGAGAGCTCTGAGTCTCTCCCAAGACTTTGGTTATTTATAATAATTTATTTCATGAATAAGACAAGAAGCACACAAAAAGAAAAATTTTGGATATTTAAAATTGATTCCCTCAAAGTAAGTGTTGTAAAAATGTTTTTTTTTTTAATGAATAGTGTAGATTCTTCTTATTCTTTATGGATTACATAGTATTAAAGACACTTCAGAAATACTTATTCAAATCTAGTATAAAATAATAATTACATTTGATGTACATCAAATTTAGATACAGGCTTCCTCTACGATATTCAGAATAGATACAAAACAAAATACACACACAAATTTTACATATATATGCATGTATACATGTATATGAATGCACATTTATGTATATATGCATGCATAAACACTTAAGCACAAATACATACATAAATGATTTTAAGATCAGTCATTTACTTATCATTCTGAAATGATGATAAAAAATGATATAATGGTATAATAATAAATATGATAAAAACAGAATGATGTGACAAACTAGATTGCTTATTTGATTTTTACCTTCTCTTCTATCTTTGACATTGTTTTTCTTTTTTTTAATTTTTTTTCCTTTTCTTTTTTTTATTTTTTTTTATTTTGTAATGTTTAAAAATCACTGCCATACAATTGCGATTTTATCCCTCCCCACCTACTCCCCACTACCACCCTCCCTCCCCACGACTACATACAATTCTGTATAGATTCTACATATACTTTCCTATTGAGTATATTTTCACTATAGTCATGCTATGTAGTCAGACTAAGATAAATGAAAGAAATCGTATAACAAATCAGAACATGATACACAAACACATACACATACACAAACATGATCTGCTACAATATGTGAGTGACTTCCATATTTCTCTCTCTGAGTGTGGCAGGCATTTTGCCTTGAGATCCTCCATTGGGATTTTTTTTTTTTTTTTTTTGGTAAGAAGTTCTTGTGTTATTACAAAAATCTAAGTCTACCAGAAAAAACTCTCACACACTGTGGTTGTTGCTGTGCATAAAGTTCTCCTGGTTCTGCTCCTTTCACTCAGCATCAGGTCATATAAGTCCTTCCAGGCTTCTCTGAAGTCTTCTTGTTCATCATTTCTTATGGCACAATAGTACTCCATTACATTCATATACCATAATTTATTCAGCCATTCCCCAGTTGATGGACATCCCCTTGACTTCCAGATTTGGCAACTACATAGAGTGCTGCTATAAATATTTTTGTACATGTGGGACCCTTTCCCATTTTTATGATCTCTTGGGGATATAGTCCTAGTAACGATATTGCTGGGTCAAAGGGTATGCACATTTTTGTAGCCCTTTGGGCATAGTTCCAAATTGCTCTCCAGAATGGTTGGATGTGCTCGCAGCTCCACCAACAATGAATTAGTGTTCCAACTCTCCCACATCCTCTCCAGCATTTATCATTTTCTTGTTCTGTCATGTTTGCCAATCTTATAGGTGTGATGTGGTACCTCAGAGTTGTTTTGATTTGCATCTCTCTAACCAATAGTGATTTAGAGCATTTTTTCATATGATTATAGATAGCCTTAACCTCTTCCTCTGAAAATTGCCTGTTCATATCCTTTGACCATTTATCAATTGGGGAATGACTTGTATGATTATACATTTGGATCAGTTCTCTATATATTCTAGAAATGAGGCCTTCATCCCCGAGCTTAGCTGTAAAAATTCTTTCCCAATTTACTACATCCCTCCGGATTTTGGTTGCATTGGGTTTGGTTGTGCAAAAACTTCTCAGTTTAATGTAATCAAAGTTATCCATTTTGCATTTCATAATGCATTCTATCTCTCCTTTAGTAAAGAATTCTTCCCTTCTCCATAGATCTGATAAATACACTATTCCTTGCTGCTCCAGTTTATTCATGGTATCAATCTTTATACCTAAATTATGTACCCATTTGGACTTTATTCTTGTGTACGGTGTCAGGTATGGGTCTATGCCTAATTTCCGCCACACTGTTATCCAGTTTTCCCAGCAATTTTTGTCAAACAATGAGTTCTTATCCCAGAGGCTGGGGTCCTTGGGTTTATCAAACAGAAGGTTGCTATATTCCTTGCCTACTGCATCTTGAGTGCCAAGTCTATTCCACTTGTCTACCTCTCTGTTTCTTAGCCAATACCAAGTGGTTTTGATAATTGCTGCTTTATAGTACAGTTTGAGGTCTGGTAGCGCTAGGCCACCTTACCAAGAATTTCTTTTCATTAGTCCCTTTGATATTCTGGACCTTTTGTTTTTCCAAATGAATTTTGATATTATTTTGTCCAGCTCTAGAAAGTAATTGTCTGATAGTTTAATTGGTATGGCACTAAATAAGTATATTAATTTGGGTAGAATTGTCATTTTTATTATATTAGCCCAGCCTACCCATGAGCAACTAATGTTTTTCCACTTACTTAAATCTGACTTTATTTGTGCAAAAAGTGTCTTGTAATTGTGATCATATAATAGCTGGGTTTGTTTTGGCAGGTAGACTCCTAAGTATTTTATACTGTCTACCCTAACTTTAAATGGGATTTCTCTTTCTATCTCTTGCTGTTGGACTTTGTTGCTAATATATAGGAATGCAGAAGATTTGTGTGGGTTTATTTTGTACCCTGCAACTTTGCCAAAGTTGTTTATTAATTCTAGTAATTTTTTACTTGAATCTCTGGGATTCTCTAGGTAAATCATCATATCATCTGCAAAGAGTGATAACTTAGTTTCTTCTTTGGCTATTTTAATTCCTTGGATATCTTTATCTTGTCTAATTGCTACAGCTAACATTTCTAGTACCATATTGAATAATAGTGCTGATAATGGACAACCTTGTTTCACCCCTGATCTTGTTGGGAATACATCTAGCTTATCCCCATTGCATATAATGCTTGCTGCAGGTTTTAGATAGATACTGCTTATTATTTTATGGAAAGTTCCCTTTATTCCTACATTCTCCAATGTTTTTAGTAGGAATGGATGTTGTATTTTGTCAAAAGCTTTTTCTGCATCTATTGAGATAATCATGTGGTTTTTGTTAGCTTTGTTGTTGATGTGATCGATAATGCTAATAGTTTTCCTAATATTGAACCAGCCCTGTAGTCCTGGTATGAATCCTACCTGATCATAATGTATTCCTCTCGTGATAAGATGCTGTATTCGTTTTGCTAGAATCTTATTTAAAATATTTGCATCTATATTCATTAGGGAAATTGGTCTATAATTTTCTTTCTCTGTTTTGTCTCTTCCTGGTTTGGGTATCAAAACCATATTTGTATCATAGAAAGAATTTGGGAGGACTCCTTCTTCCCCGATTTTCAAGAATAGTGTATGTAGTATTGGAATTAACTGTTCTTTAAATGTTTGATAGAATTCACTTGTGAATCCATCTGGCCCTGGAGATTTTATCCTTGGGAGTTCATTGATGGCTTGTTCAATTTCATTTTCTGAGATGGGTTTGTTTAAGTATTCAAGTTCCTCTTCTGTTAATCTGGGCAATTTGTATTTTTTAAAATATTCATCCATCTCGTTTAGATTATCGAATTTGTGGGCATAAAGTTGGGCAAAGTAATTTCTAATTATTGTTTTAATTTCCTCCTCATTGGAGGTGAGTTCACCCCTTTCATTTTTAATATTAGTAATTTGGTTTTCTTCTTTCTTTTTTTTAATCAGATTGACCAAAGGTTTATCAATTTTATTAGTTTTTTCATAAAACCAACTATTGGTTTTATTTATTAATTCAATAGTTTTCTTAATTTCAATTTTATTAAACTCTCCTTTGGTTTTCAGTATTTCTAATTTGGTATTTACTTGGGGATTTTCAATTTGTTCTCTTTCTAGCTTTTTCAACTGCAAGCCTAAGTCATTGATCTCCTCTTTCTCTATTTTATTTATGTAAGCATTCAGAGATATAAAACTTCCCCTAATAACTGCTTTTGCAGTATCCCATAAGTTTTGGTATGTTGTCTCACTATTGTCATTCTCTCGAATGAAATTGTTGATTGTTTCTATGATTTCTTCTTTAACCCAACCCTTCTTTAGAATTAGATTATTTAGTTTCCAATTGATTTTTGGTTTCTCTTTCCATGGCCTTTTATTACATGTAATTTTTAATGCATTATGATCTGAAAAGGATGCATTGATTATCTCTACCTTTCTGCACTGGATTGTGAGATTTTTATGTCCTAGTACATGGTCAATTTTTGTAAATGTTCCATGTAGCGCTGAGAAAAAGGTATATTGCTTTCTATTCCCATTTAATTTTCTCCAAAGATCTATCATATCTACCTTATCCAGAGTTTTATTTACCTCCTTAACCTCTTTCTTGTTTATTTTGAGGTTGAATTTATCGAGTTCACAGAGGGGGAGGTTGAGGTCCTCCACTAGTATAGTTTTGCTATCAATTTCTTCCTTCAACTCCCCAACCTCTCCTCTAAAAATCTGGATGCTATACCACTTGGAGCATACATGTTTAGTAATGATATTGCTTCATTGTCTATGGTGCCTTTTAGCAGAATATAGTTTCCATCCTTATCCCTTTTGATTAGATCTATTTCTGCTTTTGCTTTGTCTGAGATTAGGATTGCTACTCCTGCCTCTCTTACATGAGCTGAAGCACAATATGTTCTGCTCCATCCTTTGATCTTTATCCTATGTGTATCCCCCCGTTTCAAATGTGTTTCTTGTAAGCAGCATATTGTTGGATTATGGCTTTTAATCCATTCTGCTATCCGTCTCCGTTTTATGGGAGAGTTCATTCCATTCACATTCACAGTTATGATTACAATCTGTGTATTTCCCTCCAACCTCTTTCCCACCATTTGTGCTTTTAGCTCTCCCGTCTCCCTTCCCCTCCTCAATAGTATTCACTTTTCTCCCCCTCCTCCTGCAGCCTTCCCCTCCTTCTTTTGACCCCCCTCTCTTTTAGTCCCCTTTACTCTTATTGCTTCTTTCCTCCCTTTTAGGACATTGTTTTTCTGTGGGAAAACTGTCAGAGAGAATCTCCTTCCTATGAGTCCCATAGGACTCAAGTCACACAGGCAATTTTTTTCCAGGGTGGGAGGAGATTTTCAGATCGCTAAGTAGAATGCATCTGTTCTCTTCTTGTTAGTGCCTTTGCTAAGTTCTAATTTCTTGAACAGTTGTGATGGATGTAGTGTTGCAGGGGACAGAGTAAAGGTTTCTTTTATCTTTACAAACAAATGAGTGGCAGAAATGATATAGCATTGAGCTTTCTGAGGATCAAATGAGATAAAACATATAAAGTCTGCAAACCTTAACAAGCTATACAAACGTTAGCTATCACAATTTATGATGAAAATGATGATGATAATGATGATGATGATGAAAAGAAAATAACTGGAGACAAAAAATGAGTAATATAGATGAGAGAAAATAGGAATTGTTTCAATCTTATTTCCTCCCCTCTATCTTTGTCCTGAGCCTGACTTACAGGTAAGGACTTAATTTAAATGACTGAGTTAGTTTCAGGTAATATTTCAAAAACAGATGTCTGGAAAGAAGGATTCAATTGATGCAAAGAAAATCAAGTAATGGATACCAAACTTAAGAGAATATTAAAATTAAAACAAATAACACTAGACTTATCATCTAGACTTGTGGTATCTAATTCAAATAGGAATGAAGGCCACTAACACATATATAAGGATCCCTGTAGGTAGCATACTGAAAATTCCACCTTAATGTTATCTATTTTCTATTATATTTTTATTTTGTGACATATTTCCCAATTATTTTTTTTAATTTGGTTTGGGTACACTCAAGAGTCATTTGGCCCCTCTGAAGCAAACAAGTAAACACAGATCCTCTAGTCCTCTCTTTTTTACAAATCAGGAAACTGAGGCTGAGAGGTGTTGAATGTCTTACTCAAAATCACACATGTAAGCTTCTATGACTTCAAATGCAGTATGATTCATTCTAAATCATGTGATAGGCCTCAAATGAGTATTTTCATCTTTTTTTGAATGATTACTTAAGGGCAATATACTGAATTTTAATAGATTATTTTTAACCATAAAATGCTAGAATGTTAGAGCTGTGCTTCAATTAAATCAAACCATGTGTAATATTTGCAGAGGATTGTGCTGAAGAAAGAGTCATATACTGTACTCAAAGAATTTATTATCTTCCTTTTGAGAGTATCTATTCTACCATTTTCATTTTATAAATGTAGAAGTTAGATTTCCAGGAGTGGAGCCAAGATGGTGGAGTAGAAAGACACACATACTCAGGGTCTCTCCCCACAGCCCATAAAAAACCTGTAGAGAGGGACTCTCAACAAATTTTGGAGCAGCAGAAGTGGGGAACAAGAGTGGAGGAGATTTCCAGCGCAGGGTGACCTGAAAGGCCCATGGGAAATGTTGGTTGCATCCAGACACAGAGTGGAGCGTGGAGCCCAGCAGAGCCTTGGCTGCACAGCAGAGGAGACACTGGGAGAAGAACACCTTTGGGGGTGAAATGTCCAGTCCCAGCAGAAGGTCCTCAGATCCCTCAACCCAGAGGGGCCAAAAGTCAGCCACAGTGTTTTTCAGCTGGCCAGGAAAGGAGAAGGGCCTTCCCATAGCTCCGGCCTCAGGCACTGGCTGACAGAGTCCACATCGGGCAGTCAGCAGCATTTCCCACAGCAGCTCCTACAGAAGCCCACATACATTGTTGGATCGTGAAAACTCTGGGGACACTGAGGAGCTGAGTTTTACCTCAGCCCTTTGTGAAGGCCCTGAGAGAGGGTCTTTATCTCACACTGAATGGTGGCCCTGCCCATCCAGCTTATTTGAAAATCAGCCCCCAGAGCTGATTTGGCAGAACTGGAGGCCAGGTGGCTGTGGAGAGATAACTGCTAACATTCTGGACAAAAAATCTCCCTGCTTCCACATAAGTGTACACAGTGGATTGTGCCACCTTGGAGGAACTGAGATATTACAGGTTCCCAGAGTATACCCTACTCTTAACAAAGGACCCAAAAGTCAAGTAACTGGTTGGGAAAATGCCCAAAAAAGGGAAAAAAATAAGACTACAGAAGGTTACTTTCTTAGTGAACAGATATCTTCTCCCATCCTTTCAGATGAGGAAGAACAATGCTTACTATCAGGGAAAGACATAAAAGTAAAGGCTTCTGTATCCCAAACATTCAAAATAAATATTCAGTGGTCTCAGGTCATTGAAGAGCTCAAAAAGGATATTGAAAATCAAATAAGAGAGGTGGAAGAAAAACTAGGATGAGAAATGAGAGACGTGCAAGAAAAGCATGAAAAACAAGTAAACACCTTACTAAAGGAGACCCAAAAAAATGCCGAAGAAAATAACACCTTTAAACATAGGCTAATTCAATTGGCAAAAGAGTTCAAAAAGTCAAGGAGATGCTTTAAAAAGCAGAATTAGTCAAATGGAAAAGGAGGTTCAAAAACTCACTGAAGAAAATAGTTCTTTCAAAATTAGAATGGAACAGATGGAGGCTAATGACTTTGTGAGAAACCAAGAAATCACAAAACAAAATCAAAAGAATGAAAAAATGGAAGATAATGTGAAATATCTCATTGGAAAAACAACTGACCTGGAAAATAGATCCAGGACAGACAATTTAAAATTTATGGAACTATCTGAAAGCCATGATCAAAAAAAGAGCCTACACATCATCTCTCACGAAATTATGAAGGAAAACTGCCCTGATATTCTAGAACCAGGGGGCAAAATAAATATTGAAAGAATCCACAGATCACCTCCTGAAAGAGATCCAAAAAGAGAAACTCCCAGGAATAGTGTGGTCAAATTCCAGAGTTCCCAGGTCAAGGAGAAAATATTGCAAGCAGCTAGAAAGAAACAATTCAAGTATTGTGGAAATACAATCAGGATAACACAAGATCTAGCAGCTTCTACATTAAGGGATCGAAGGGCATGGAATAGGATATTCCAGAAGTCAAAGGAACTAGGACTAAAACCAAGAATCACCTACCCAGCAAAACTGATTATAATACTTCAGGGGAAAAAGTAGTCTTTCAATGAAACAGAGGACCTTCAAGCATCCTTGATGAAAAGACCAGAGCTGAAAAGAAAATTTGACTTTCAAACACAAGAATGAAGAGAAGCATGAAAAGATAAACAGCAAAGAGAAATCGTAAGGGCTTACTAAAGTTGAACTGTTTATACATTCCTACATGGAAAAGACAATACTTGTAACTCTTGAAAACTTTTTTCAGTATCTGCGTAGTTGGTGGAATTAAACACACACACACACACATACACACACACACACATACACACACAAACATACAGAGAGAGAGAGAGCGAGCATGGGGTGAATAGAATAGGATGGGATCATATCTTAAAAAATAAAATTAAGTGGTGAGAGAAAAATATATTGGGAGGAGAAAGGGAGAAATGGAATGGGGCAAATTATCTGTCATAAAAGAGGCAAGTAAATGACTTTTCAGAGGAGGGATAAAGTAGGGAGGTGAGAGGAAAGACATGAAGCTCACTCTCATCACATTCGACTAAAGGAAGGAATAAAATGCACACTCATTTTGGTGTGATAATTTATTTTACAATACAGGAAAGTGGGGGAGAAGGGGATAAGCAGGGTCGGGGGGATGATGGAAGGGAGGGAAATGGGAGCAGGGAGCAATTTTAAGTCAACACTTCTGGAAAGAGATAGGATCAAAAAACAGAATAGAATAAATGGGGGGCAGGACAGGATGGAGGGAAATACAGTTAGACTTAAACAACACAACTATTACAGAAATCATTTGCAAAACTTCACGAATATGGCCTATATTGAATTGCTTGCCTTCCCAAAGGGAATGGGTGGGGAGGGAGGGATGAAGAGAAGTTGGAAGTCAAAGTTGTAGGAACAACTTTTGAGTATTTTTCTTGCATCTAGGAAATAAGAAATACAGGTAATGGGGTATAGAAATTTATCTTGCCCTACAGGACAAAAGAGAAGATGAGGATAAGAGAAAGGAGGGATGTTAGAAGAGAAGGCAGATTGGTGATAGTGGTAATTAGAATGCTCAACGATTTGGGGTGGGGGAGGGGAGAAATGGGGAGAAAACTTGGAACCCAAAAATTTTTTTGGAAATGAATGTTGAAAACTTAAATAAATAAATTTCAATAAATACATAAATAAATGTAGAAGCTAAACGCAATTGATTTGTAAGAAAATTACAGGGCAAAAATAAAGTATTGTATTTTGAGTCAAAAGACCTAATCAAAGTTACATTATTAACTAATATTTAGATGATTTTGAATATGTGGTTTAACACTTGGGAGTTCCTGCTTCCCCAACTGTGTATAACATTTTCCACCCTGAGACTCATAGTCTGAAGGTCAAGTGGGTTATAGTTGACCCCTTTTCCAGGGCTCTCTAATAACCTGAAGGAGGTTGGGAGTGTCAAAGTTCTCTGCCATTGGTTCTAGGCAACACAAATAGAATTCTGCCAAATGTAGGATGTGGTCCCCTATATGTTACTTCCATTTAATGACTAACTAGATTTGTGGCCATCCTGCAGTAAGCAAGTGCATTGGCATTGTTTTCTGAACAGCATATGCTCATATGTCTTGTCACATTTTGGTATTTTTCTCAGTATTTCATTATTATTTTTCATTATTATAACATCTGTTATGGTAATCTATGACCAGTAATCTGATGTTATTATTGTTTTAAGGCACCAGTAGCTGTACTTATGTAAGACAGTGAGCTTAACTGATAAATGCTATATGTATTCATACTGCTTCATGGACCAGCTGATTCCCACTTCAGGTCTCCGTGTGACTTAACACACAACAATACTGAAGTTAAGCTAGTTAATAACCAACCCTACAATGGCCTCTAAGTGTTCAAGTGAAAAGAAGAGTCGATTGATGTAGCAAACTTCATTCTTATTTTTTTAATTGCCACAGGCAGTGTAATCTTCAGCAAGTACCATCCTAATGATCAATAGTCATCAACAATGAGGCCAGATTCTCAACCAGCAAAAAGATTGTGACTCGCTGAAGGCACAGATGATGGTTAGCCTTTTTAATAGTAAAATATTATTCAGTTAAGGTGTGTAGGTTTTTTTAGACATAATACTATTGCATGCTTAAGGGACTACAGTATAATGCAAACATAACTTTTATATGTGCTGGGGAACAAATAAAATCATGTGATGATTTACTGCTTTGGTCTGGAACTGAACCTGCAATATATCTGACACATGCTAGTAGTTATAAACATACCAACTTAATCCTCCAAAGCGTGGGAGACACAATTCACTTCCTTAGACCACCTCAGATGCTAGGGAGGGGAAAGAGACTAGATTCATTTAGTGTTGTTTTTCAATTGTTCAGTCATGTGTGATTCTTCATGATCCCATGGACCAAAGTATATCAGACCTTTTTATCCTCCACTATCTCTCAAACTCTTTCCAAGTTCATGTTTACTGTTTCCATGACACTATCTAGCCATCTCATCCTCTAACATAACCTTTTGCTTTTGCCTTCGATCTTTCCCAACATCAGTGTAACAGTAAAACACTCCAACATACACAGGGGGGATCTGCTATCCCAGTTTCTTAGATCTGCAGTCATAAAAGGAAAACAATTTTCAAGAGGCAAGCAACCACTTTAATCAAGCACATGTATCATTCTTTTAACTACGCACATATATCATTCACCTAATTCAGGAAGTCAGCACCCTGAACTTCAAAGAAAATACAAAGAAATCAAAGATCAAAAAACATATCTTCTTCTGCTGAATTTAACAGACAGTTGGATCCCAGCTGTCTGACAATGGTTACTGGAGAGGAAAGCACTGACATCTGGATTTTCAAAACCAGAGGGCTCCTTAAAGGGGCTTCCCAGAGTCCTCATCTTGTCAAACAAACACTTCTAGTCAGTAAGCCCCAAGTAATCAAAGATCAACAGACATGGCTTCCTCTGCCTGATTCAATAGACAGTGCAACTGTCTGATCATAGTTACCACAGAGGGAAGCACTGATATTTGGATTTTCAAAGCTGGCAGGTTGCTTAAAGCAGCTTTACAGAGTCCTCGTCTGGTACTCAAACCTTCTTACAAAAACTAAACCCCAAAGTAAAACCTCACTCTCAGAGTATTTATAAACATTTTAGAGTCAGTGGGTATAAATCCCCCTGACCCAGTGCCTCAATATAAAAAACAAAAGATACGTGAGACCCTCCTACAAAACAACTCCCCTAATCAAGCTTCCCACAATGGGCAGGGCCATCTGGGAAAGATGTTCTTTAACCACATTATTTAATCAGAGCCACTTTTAGTAAGAACAAAAACAGCAAAAGATCTTAATTTTATTATCACCAAAATCAGTCTTCTCCAGTGAGTCCTGTCTTCTCATTATGTGGTCAAATATTTAATCTTTAGCTACAATAAGTGATCTGCCAGTGAATAGCCTCAATTAATTTAAGTATTGAGTGATCTGATCTCCTTGCTTTCCAAGGAACTCTCAAAAGTCTTCTCCAGTACCACAATTCAAAAATGTCCATTCTGCAGTGCTCATATTCCTTCATAATCCAATTCTCACAACCATACATTGCACCAGAAAACCATACTTTGACTATATAGACCTTTATCAGCAAGGTGATGTATGCTATCCAGATTTGCCTTCCTTCCCTTGCTAAGATCTCAGTTTTTGTTTGGTATTAAACTTCAAGCCAGCTTTTACCCTCTTTTACAATCATCTAAATATTTCGTATTTCTTCTTCTCTTTCTTCCATAAAAGTGATATTGTTTGCATATCTGAGATAGTTTATATTTTTCCTGGCAAACAATTACAACTTTTGATTTTTTCCAGCCTGGAATTTCTCGTGATGTATTCTGCATAAAAATTAAACAATATAACAATATACAGCCTTGTTATACTCCTTTTCTAATCTTAAACCAGTTGTTCCAAGTTTGATTCTAACTCTTGCTTCCTGACCTGCAAAAATGTTTCTCAAGAGACAAGTAAGATGATCTGGCACTTGTACCTTTTTGAGGACTTGTCATATTTTGTCATGATTCATGTAGTCAAAGGTTTTAGGGGAGTCAATGAAGTAGAAGTAGATGGTTTTCTGGCATTCTCTTGCTTTCTTCATAATCCAGAAAGTTTACAATTTGCTATCTAGTCTCTTTCTGGAAATTCATGGTCATTTTTTAAAAAATAGTTTTGGCTCATTTTTAGGGCCTTTGCAAAATGCATTAGCAGGAACTCTTCTAGAATGGCAGTCATTAGAATGTGATTTCCTTGAGAACATGAGTTTTGCCTTTTTCTAATTACATCCATGATGCTTAGCACAGAGCTTTGTAGACATGCTTATTGTTTTCAGTCATTTACTCATGTCCATCTCCATTGCCCCAAGGAAATTGCATACCAATACTGCCCATGTGGCTTTCTTGGCAAAGATACTGGAGTAGTTTTCCATTTCCCTCTACGGTCGATTAATACAGAGAATTACACAACCTGAGTCACACAGCTATTAAGTGTTTGAGGCCAAATTCAAGTTATTATATTTTTAATGTTTTCAAAATGCTCCTCTGTGATGGGAAGACAATGAGGCAGAGACATACAATAAAATCTTGACCATTTCTTTAGAATTTGGGCTCTTGAAAGACTGAATCTTGTTCATGAATATCTAGAGTTGGTACCCCTTAATAAGACAGGGTGCCTCAGCTCTCTGGGTCA
Source organism: Notamacropus eugenii (assembly GCF_028372415.1). Lineage (NCBI taxonomy): Eukaryota > Metazoa > Chordata > Mammalia > Diprotodontia > Macropodidae > Notamacropus > Notamacropus eugenii. Next base: position 179,147,653 of record NC_092877.1, on the reverse strand, counting down.
ACATATCTGTTACATACGACAACAAGCTAAGCCAAGTTCTCTAAAATACTGTAGTCTATACAGTATGCATAAGTGTATCAAGTACGTATAAGTATATACTTTAATTACATCATGTTCCACTGTCATTCCCTCACTATAAATTACAAGTATTCCCCAGTAAAAATGCATAGATCGCAATGATTATAGATTGAGGACCAGCCTAGTCAAATTCTGAAATCTCATCACCTGGTTGGCTTTAAGTCAAGATTTTTTTCAGTCATACTTACTCTCTGGATGCTATACTAAGTATAGACAGATTACCCCAAACAAACTATGTCTTTTAAGTATTTCATAAAAAAAAAAAATTGACTTCCTACCTAAAATATCACCTTCTAAAGGAAATCATCCCTAACTCTTCTTAATTCTAGTGCCTTTTCTCTGTTAATTATTTCCCAATTTTTCCCATATATAGCTTGTTTTGGATGTATGTTACTTATGTTCCTTTGATGACTCCTTCATTGGATTATAAGATACTTGAGGTCGGTAATTGTTTTTTGCCTCTTTCTGTATTCAAAGCTCTTAATATACTGCCTGGCACATACTAGACTCTTAATACATAGGTAATTTTTAAAAGTATGAGAAAATTGTGCTATCCTTAAAAGAGAAAATTGACATCTATATGTATCTAAAAGATGACTGAGTAGAGACAGGCACTAGACTGAGTTTTTCTCCAAACAGATACAGAAATGACTCTAAACAAATTCTAGAGCAGAAGAACACACAAAAAGAGCAATATAAATTTCCAACCCAAGACAATATGGAAGGCTAACAGGAAAGGTCTGTCTCACCAAGGTGAGAGATGAACACAGTCCAGTGCAGGCCAAGCCCTCACAGACTGAGCCACAGCAAACTTGGAGCAAGACTCGAAGTGAATGAGTCACTGTCAGCAGCAGCGCACTTCCAATTTAGTAGGTCAACAGGAAAAGGTTGTTGGACCTCAGGGAAAGAGAAGCACACTCCAGAGCAGGCCACACCAACACAACCCCGTACATAGCAAACCAGGACTAGGCCTTGGTAATGACTAAATCAGCAACAGTTGCTTTCCAAGCTCTGAGGCCACAGAAAGTGGTAAAAACAAGATTACAGGGATTTCTTTGCTGGCACTAAAGCAGGATTCTCTTGTGTTGCTTCTACTTGCATCTGAGTCACAGTTATGAGTAGCAATCCCAAGGTGAGGAGGAGCATTAGCATAGCAGAGCTTGCAGCAACAGTAGAGGGCAGATCCTTCTCATAGTTTCAGGGCACAAAAGAGTGCTTGTGGTCACAGACAAGGAAAGGGGTAAATATCTCTCCTTAGATCATACCACCTTGGAAGAAATAAAAACTTAGGTCCCTAGAAGTATCTCTGAAAACAGATGCACAAATAACCTGAAATTTGGGACAATGAACCCTCCACTCTAGATACAAAGGCCTATCTTGACAAAGAGTTAAAAAAATCAAGCAACAGGCTAAGAAAATGAGCAAACAATGGGAAAAATTTTCCTATTGAAAGTTATGATGGTGACAAGGAAGATCAAAATACATATTTAGAAGACAACAAAGTCAAAGCTCTTACATCCAAAGACTCCAAGAAAAAAAATATATAAATTAGTCTCATGCCATAAAAGAGCTCAAAAAGAATTCTGAAAATCAAGTAAGAGGAGCAGAGGAAAAAAGGGAAATTAGTGATTCAATAAAATCATGAAAAACAACTCAGTAGTTTTGTAAAGGAGATATGAAAAAAATACTGAAGAAAAAATCTTAAAAAATAGACTAGGGGGGCGGAGCCAAGATGGCGGAGTAGAAAGATGCACATACACATAGCTCCGAACCCACAACCCACAGAACTGCTACAGGGGACTAACTCATGGAGAATTATGCACCCAGAGGCCACGGAATATTGGAGCGAGGGAGATTTCTGTTCCGGAGGGACCTGCAAACCTCTCGCGGGGGGTCCTTCGCGCTGTGGACTGGGCACTGGGACCGGGAGCTGAGGGCAGCCCTGCAGTGGCCAGGGCACCGAGAGGAAAAGATCCGAGCGGGCTTCGGGGACGGGATCTCCAGTGGCCATGCAGGTCCCTCCACGCACAGAGGGACCTGCAAACCTTTTGCAACAGGTCCATCGCGCTGCAGACTCGGAGCCCAGCCCAGCCCAGACCTGCTGTGGCCACGGCACCAAGAGAAACAGACCCAAGCAGGCTTCAGGGACGGGATCTCCAGCGGCCACACAAGTCCCTCCACCCACAGCTGACAGGGGTTGGTGAGAGAGTCTCTTTGGCGGGTCAAGAGGGGAGTGGGGTGCCCCCATGATTCGGGCCCCCCGGGAGGTAGAAGCTGAGAGGCGGCTGCAGACCAGGGCTCCCCAAGAGGGCGGGAGCCTGAATCCATTGTGGAAGGTCTGTGCATAAACCCCCTGAGGGAACTGAGCCAGAGAGGCGGCCCTGCCCTGACCTGACCACCTGAACTTAATTCTCACACTGAATAGCAGCCCTGCCCCCGCCAAAAGCCCTAAAGCTGGAAGCAGCATTTGAATCTCAGTCCCCAAACGCTGGCTGGGAGGACCAGGAGGCGAGGTTGGTGTGAGGAGAATATTCAGAAGTCAAGTCACTGTCTGGGAAAATGCCCAGAAAAGGGAAAAGAAATAAGACTATTGAAGGCTACTTTCTTGGAGAACAGACATTTCCTCCCTTCCTTTCTGATGAGGAAGAACAATGCTTACCATCAGGCAAAGACACAGAAATCAAGGCTTCTGTGTCCCAGCCCACACAATGGGCTCAGGCCATGGAAGAGCTCAAAAAGAATTTTGAAAATCAAGTTAGAGAGGTGGAGGAAAAACTGGGAAGAGAAATGAGAGAGATGAAAGAAAAGCATGAAAAGCAGATCAGCTCTCTGCTAAAGGAGACCCAAAAAAATGTTGAAGAAATTAACACCTTGAAAACTAGCCTAACTCAATTGGCAAAAGAGGCTCAAAAAGCCATTGAGAAGAAGAATGCTTTCAAAAGCAGAATTAGCCAAATGGAAAAGGAGATTCAAAAGCTCACTGAAGAAAATAGTTCTTTCAAAACTGGAATGGCACAGATGGAGGCTAATGATAAGCCAGGCTGAGCCCATGAGAGCCGCTGAGCGCTAGATATCAGCGCAGCAGCCCTTGAAACCTTCAGCCTGAAGACTGGACTTCGGTGGGTCAACTACTTGAACTTCCAGGAGCTGGGATGGCAGAGTGATCAGTAAGTGCTCTCTCCTCCCCCCTGATGACCGTGAGGGAACCATAAAATTCTTCCGCAGATTAATCATGGATCAGGAGGAACAGCTGAAGGGGGCAGGTGGTCTCATTACACCAGAGGCTGGAAAAGTGGCAAGGGGGGATTCTTCCTACTGTGACGGAGGCGATCTAGAGGGACAGACAACCCGGGGCAGAGAAAATTCGCACTGAGACCCAGGCAAGCCTCAGCTCCAGGAGACGAGCCTCAGGAGGGGAGGGAACACGCTTTAGTTTCCAGGCGTGCCCCAGCCCTCCAGGGGAAAAGGGAAGACAATAGGGAAGCTGGGATCACCATCCCCTGACCTTGCCTTTGCCTCAAGTCAGCTGAGGAGATCTCCTGAGACCAGACCACCCCTCCCACACACCTAAGAAGCTAACCCCAGGGTTGATCTGGGAAACAACAACAACAAAAAAAAGCCTGCTTTTAGCCTAGACACACATCAACTCAACTTCAAAGATCTGTATCTTCTGACTGAAAGAACCAAAAGCTACAACACTCGGCCAACATCATGAATCGGAAAAAGCAGACGAAAAGTGAAAAAACCATAGAATCTTTCTATGGGGATAAGGACCAAAACACAAACACCAAAGAGTTCAGAGCTGAGACTGTACTTCCATCTGAAACCTCAGATGGGACTATGAATTTCTCGCAAGCACAACTAGATTACCTGGAACGTCTGAAGAAGGATATAAAAGAAAAACTGGCCAATGATTTTAAAACTATAAAAAAAGAATTCACTGATGAGAACATCACTCTGAAAAAGAAAATTGAAGAAATGGAAAAGGAAGTTCAAAAATTAACTGGAGAGAATAATTCCCTAAAAGGAAGAGTTAATCAAACGGAAAAGGAAACCCAAAACCTAATTGGGAAAATTGATTAGATGGAAAAGGAAACCCAAAACCTAACTGGGAAAATTGGTCGAATGGAAAAAGAAGTACAAAAATTAAATGGAGAAAATAGCTCCTTAAAGGGAAAAATTGGTCAGATGGAAAAGGAGATGCAAAAGCTAACTGAAGAAAACAATACGATGAAGATTAGAATTGGGCAAGTAGAAACTAATGACTCAATGAGGCAACAAGAATCAGTCAAACAAAATCTAAAGAATGAAAAGATAGAAGAAAATGTAAAATATTTAATTGGAAAAACAACTCACCTGGAAAATAGATCCAGGAGAGAAAATTTAAGAATTATTGGCCTGCCAGAAACCCATGATGAAGAAAAGAGTCTGGACAATATCTTCCAGGAAATAATCAAGGAAAACTGCCCAGAAGTACTAGACTCAGAGGGCAAAATAGTCATCGAAACAATCCAAAGTTCCCCTCCCGAAAGGGATCCCAAACTCAGAACCCCAAGAAATATAGTTGCCAAATTCCAGAGCTATCAAGTGAAGGAGAAAATACTACAAGCAGCCAGAAAGAAACAATTCAAATATCAAGGACACACAGTCAGGATCACACAGGACCTTGCAGCTTCTACATTAAAAGATCAAAAGAATTGGAACCCAATATTCCATAAGGCAAAGGAGTTGGGACTTCAACCAAGGATCAACTACCCAGCAAAGTTCAGCATAACATTTCAGGCAAAGAGAAAGTCATTCAACGAAATAAGGGATTTCCAGAGCTTCCTGACCAAAACACCAGAACTCAATAGACAATTTGATCTTCAAATGCAGGTCTCCAGAGAATCATAAAAAGGTAAACAGAGGGGAAAAAACAAAAACAAAAACTTGCTACTCAATTAGGGCAAACTGTTTACCTCCCTATAAGGGAAGATGATACCTGTTAATCTTGAGAACTGTGCAGCTATTATGATAAAAGGGATATATGTAGAGGGAACGGGCATAAAGTAAATGATGTCATGTCAAAAATATGATTTAAGTATGAGAAGGGAATGTAATAGGAGGTGTGGAAAGGGGGAAGCAGAAAATGGCAAATTATATCACAGGAAGAAGTACAAAACTATAGTAGAGGGAAGGAGGGGAGGGAGATGAGCATTGTTTGAGAGGTACTCTCATCTGATTTGTTCAAAGGAGGGAACAATAATCTTAAGTAGATAAGCCTAACTAGCTCTATAAGTAGTAGGAGGGGAAGGGGGAAGAAAGGGGAGGGTGGCTAAAAGGGAGGAAAGAAGCAATAAGAGTAAAGGAGACCAAAAGTGAGGGGGTCAAAAGAAGGAGGGGAAGGCTGCAGGAGGAGGGGGAGAAAAGTGAATACTATTGAGGAGGGGAAGGGAGACGGGAGAGCTAAAAGCACAAATGGTGGGAAAGAGGTTGGAGGGAAATACACAGATTGTAATCATAACTGTGAATGTGAAGGGAATGAACTCTCCCATAAAACGGAGACGGATAGCAGAATGGATTAAAAGCCATAATCCAACAATATGCTGCTTACAAGAAACACATTTGAAACGGGGGGATACACATAGGATAAAGGTCAAAGGATGGAGCAGAATATATTGTGCTTCAGCTCATGTAAGAAAGGCAGGAGTAGCAATCCTAATCTCAGACAAAGCAAAAGCAGAAATAGATCTAATCAAAAGGGATAAGGATGGAAACTATATCCTGCTAAAAGGCACCATAGACAATGAAGCAATATCATTACTAAACATGTATGCTCCAAGTGGTATAGCATCCAGATTCTTAGAGGAGAGGTTGGGGGAGTTGAAGGAAGAAATTGATAGCAAAACTATACTAGTGGGGGACCTCAACCTCCCCCTCTGTGAACTCGATAAATCCAACCTCAAAATAAACAAGAAAGAGGTTAAGGAGGTAAATAAAACTCTAGATAATGTAGATATGATAGATCTTTGGAGAAAATTAAATGGGAATAGAAAGCAATATACCTTTTTCTCAGCGCTACATGGAACATTTACAAAAATTGACCATGTACTAGGACATAAAAATCTCACAATCCAGTGCAGAAAGGTAGAGATAATCAATGCATCCTTTTCAGAACATAACGCATTAAAAATTTCATGTAATAAAAGGCCATGGAAAGAGAAACCAAAAATCAATTGGAAACTAAATAATCTAATTCTAAAGAAGGGTTGGGTTAAAGAAGAAATCATAGAAACAATCAACAATTTCATTCAAGAGAGTGACAATAGTGAGACAACATACCAAAACTGCAAAAGCAGTTATTAGGGGAAGTTTTATATCTTTGAATGCTTACATAAATAATAGAGAAAGAGGAGATCAATGACTTGGGTTTGCAGTTGAAAAAGCTAGAAAAAGAACAAACTGAAAATCCCAAAGTAAATACCAAATTAAAAATACTGAAAACCAAAGGAGAGATTAATAAAATTGAAATTAAGAAAACTATTGAATTAATAAATAAAACCAATAGTTGGTTTTACGAAAAAACTAATAAAATTGATAAACCTTTGGTCAATCTGATTAAAAACAAGAAAGAAGAAAACCAAATTACTAATATTAAAAATGAAAGGGGTGAACTCACCTCCAATGAGGAAGAAATTAAAACAATAATTAGAAATTACTTTGCCCAACTTTATGCCCACAAATTCGATAATCTAAACGAGATGGATAAATATTTTAAAAAATACAAATTGCCCAGATTAACAGAAGAGGAACTTGAATACTTAAACAAACCCATCTCAGAAAATGAAATTGAACAAGTCATCAATGAACTCCCAAGGATAAAATCTCCAGGGCCAGATGGATTCACAAGTGAATTCTATCAAACATTTAAAGAACAGTTAATTCCAATACTACATACACTATTCTTGAAAATCGGGGAAGAAGGAGTCCTCCCAAATTCTTTCTATGATACAAATATGGTTTTGATACCCAAACCAGGAAGAGACAAAACAGAGAAAGAAAATTATAGACCAATTTCCCTAATGAATATAGATGCAAATATTTTAAATAAGATTCTAGCAAAACGAATACAGCATCTTATCACGAGAGGAATACATTATGATCAAGTAGGATTCATACCAGGACTACAGGGCTGGTTCAATATTAGGAAAACTATTAGCATTATCGATCACATCAACAACAAAGCTAACAAAAACCACATGATTATCTCAATAGATGCAGAAAAAGCTTTTGACAAAATACAACATCCATTCCTACTAAAAACATTGGAGAACGTAGTAATAAAGGGAACTTTCCATAAAATAATAAGCAGTATCTATCTAAAAACTTCAGCAAGCATTATATGCAATGGAAATAATGTAGATGCATTCCCAGTAAGATCAGGGGTGAAACAAGGTTGTCCATTATCACCACTATTATTCAATATGGTACTAGAAATGTTAGCTGTAGCAATTAGACAAGATAAAGATATTCAAGGAATAAGAATAGCCAAAGAAGAAACTAAGTTATCACTCTTTGCAGATGATATCATGATTTACCTAGAGAATCCCAGAGATTCAAGTAAAAAATTACTAGAATTAATAAACAGCTTTGGCAAAGTTGCAGGGTACAAAATAAACCCACACAAATCTTCTGCATTCCTATATATTAGCAACAAAGTCCAACAGCAAGAGACAGAAAGAGAAATCCCATTTAAAGCTAGGGTAGACAGTATAAAATACTTAGGAGTTTACCTGCCAAAACAAACCCAGGGATTATATGAACACAAGTACAAGACACTTTTTGCACAAATAAAGTCAAATTTAAGTAAGTGGAAAAACATTAGTTGCTCATGGGTAGGCCGGGCTAATATAATAAAAATGACAATTCTACCCAAATTAATATACTTATTTAGTGCCATACCAATTAAACTATCAGACAATTACTTTCTAGAGCTGAACAAAATAATATCAAAATTCATTTGGAAAAACAAAAGGTCCAGAATATCAAAGGGACTAATGAAAAGAAATGCTTGGGAAGGTGGCCTAGCGCTACCAGACCTCAAACTGTACTATAAAGCAGCAATTATCCAAACCACTTGGTATTGGCTAAGAAACAGAGAGGTAGACAAGTGGAATAGACTTGGCACTCAAGATGCAGTAGGCAAGGAATATAGCAACCTTCTGTTTGATAAACCCAAGGACCCCAGCTTCTGGGATAAGAACTCATTGTTTGACAAAAATTGCTGGGAAAACTGGATAACAGTGTGGCAGAAATTAGGCATAGACCCATACCTGACACCGTACACAAGAATAAAGTCCAAATGGGTACATGATTTAGGTATAAAGATTGATACCATGAATAAACTGGAGAAGCAAGGAATAGTGTATTTATCAGATCTATGGAGAAGGGAAGAATTCTTTACTAAAGGAGAGATAGAAAGCATTATGAAATGCAAAATGGATAACTTTGATTACATTAAACTGAGAAGTTTTTGCACAACCAAACCCAATGCAACCAAAATCCGGAGGGATGTAGTAAATTGGGAAAGAATTTTTACAGCTAAGCTCGGGGAATGAAGGCCTCATTTCTAGAATATATAGAGAACTGACCCAAATGTATAATCATACAAGTCATTCCCCAGTTGATAAATGGTCAAAGGATATGAACAGGCAATTTTCAGAGGAAGAAATTAAAGCTATCTATAATCACATGAAAAAATGCTCTAAATCACTATTGGTTAGAGAGATGCAAATCAAAACAACTCTGAGGTACCACATCACACCTATAAGATTGGCAAACATGACAGAACAAGAAAATGAGAAATGCTGGAGAGGATGTGGGAGAGTTGGAACACTAATTCATTGTTGGTGGAGCTGCGAGCACATCCATCCATTCTGGAGAGCAATTTGGAACTATGCCCAAAGGGCTACAAAAATGTGCATACCCTTTGACCCAGCAATATCGCTACTAGGACTATATCCCCAAGAGATCATAAAAATGGGAAAGGGTCCCACATGTACAAAAATATTTATAGCAGCACTCTATGTAGTTGCCAAATCTGGAAGTCAAGGGGATGTCCATCAACTGGGGAATGGCTGAATAAATTATGGTATATGAATGTAATGGAGTACTATTGTGCCATAAGAAATGATGAACAAGAAGACTTCAGAGAGGCCTGGAAGGACTTATATGACCTGATGCTGAGTGAAAGGAGCAGAACCAGGAGAACTTTATGCACAGCAACAACCACAGTGTGTGAGAGTTTTTTCTGGTAGACTTAGATTTTTGTAATAACACAAGAACTTCTTACAAAAAAAAAAATCCCAATGGTGGATCTCAAGGCAAAATGCCTTCCACACTCAGAGAGAGAAATATGGAAGTCACTCACATAATGTAGCAGATCATGTTTGTGTATGTGTATGTGTTTGTGTATCATGTTCTGATTTGTTATATGATTTCTTTCATTTATCTTAGTCTGACTACATAGCATGACTGTAGTGAAAATATACTCAATAGGAAAGTATATGTAGAATCTATGCAGAATTGTATGCAGTCGTGGGGAGGGAGGGGGGTAGTGGGGGGTAGATGGGGGGGATAAAATCGCAATTGTATGGCAGTGATTGTTAAACATTAAAAAAAAAGATTTTAAAGGTCAAATAAGAGTAAGAGAAGAAAAACTGGGAAAAGAAATACAAGGTATGTGAGACAGAATGAACAGCTTGGAAAAGGAAAGACAAAATACAGTTCAACAAATGGTGGGGAATGTCCACTGAAGAAAGTGACTCCTTAAAAAATAGGATTGGCCACATGGAAAAGGAGGCACAAAAATTCACCAAAAAGAACTCCTTAAAATCTAAAATTGGGCAAATAGAAAAGGTGGTACAAAAGCTAACTGAAGAAAACAATTTATCAAAAATTAGAACTGAGCTAATTAATGTAAGCTAATGACTCTATGAGACATCAAGAATGAGTAAAGCAAAATCAAAACAGTGAAAAAAATAGAAGAAAATTTTAAAAATACTTCATAGGAAAAACAACTGTCCTTGAATATAGATCCAGGAGAGTTAATTTGAGAATTATTGGTCTCCCTAAAAGCTATGATGAAAAAAAAAGAACCTGGGGAGTATCTTTCAAGAAATTATCATGTAAAATGTCCCAAGGTCCAAGAACCAGAGGGTAAAATAGTCATTGAAAGAATCTACCAATCATGTCCTGAAAGAGATCCCAAATTGAAAATGCCATGGACTATTGAAGCCAATAGTCCATAAGTTAAAGGAACTTGAATTACAACCAAAGATCAAAGATCCAGAAAACCTGTGGATAATCTTTCAGGGGAGGAGATGGACATTACATCCCCAAAAGTTTGATGGCTTCCAAACTTTCCTGATGAAAAGACCAGAGCTCAACATAAAATTTGATCTTCAAATTCAAGACCCAAGAGAGGCATAAAAAGATAAACAGGAAAGAAAAAAAGTCAATCAAAAAGGCAAGATTGTATATATCTCATCATATGAGGATGATACTGTAACTCTTGAGAACTGTCTCCTTTTTTGTGACAATTTGATGGGCTATACATAGACAGAGGGCATGGGTATAAGTTGACTTTGATATGATGACAAAAATCTAATTATGTGGTGAAACGGGATTGTACTAAGAGCAAAGAAAATGAGGAAACAGGGAAGGTTAAATTGCTTCATATGAAGAACCGCAAAGACCTATTATTTTAGAGGGAGAGAAGCCAGGGAGATGAGCATTGTTTGAATAATACGCTCATCAGAATCAGCTCAAGGAGGGAATAAAATACGCAGTTAGATATTGAAATCTAACTTACCCTATAGGAAGTGGGAGAGAAAAGGGAGGGGGTTGATAGAAAGTAGGGCAGTGGTAAGAAGCAAAATACTAGTGAGGAGGGAAAGGGAGAAAGGAGAGAGAGAAGAATAAACAGGAAGAGAGAAATAGGACAGAGAGTAAGACTGATGGTAATCATAACTGTGAATGCGATGAACTCTCCCATAAAATGGAAGCAGCAAAGTGAATTAAAAATCATTATCTTAAAATGTTTTTTACAAGAAACACATTTGAAGCAGAGGGATACACATGGAGTAACGATAAAACTCTGAAGTAAAATATATTATTCTTCAGCTGAAGAAAAAAATCATGATTAGCAATCATGACCTCAGACAAGGCAAAAGCAAAAATAGATGCAGTTAAAAGAGATAAGGAAGGAAACCACATCCTGTTGAAAGGTACCACAGACAATGAAGTGATATAATTACTAAACATGTATGTACCAAGAGGTATAACATCCAGATTCCTAGAGAAATGAAGGGAGTTGGGGGGGCGGAGCCAAGATGGCGGAGTAGAAAGACGCACATACACATAGCTCTGAACCCACAACCCATAGAATGGCTACAGGGAAGTAACTCACGGCGAATTCCACACCCAGAGGCCACGGAACATTGGAGCGAGGGAGATTTCTGTTCCAGAGAGACCTGCAAACCTCTCGCGGGGGGGGTCCTTCGCGCTGCGGACTGGGCGCCGGGACTGGGAGCTGAGTGCAGCCCTGCCGCGGCCGCGGCACTGAGAGGAAAAGATCCGAGCAGGCTTCACAGACAGGATCTCCAGCGGCCACGCGGGTCCCTCCACCCACAGAGGGATCTGCAAACCTCTCGCAAAAGGTCCGTCGCGCTGCAGACACAAAGCCCAGCCCAGACCTGCTGCGGCCACGGCTGCGGCACCGAGAGAAACAGATCCGAGCAGGCTTCAGGGACGGGATCTCCAGCGGCCGCACAAGTCCCTCCACCCACAGGTGACAGGGGTGGGTGAGAGAGTCTCTTTGGCGGGTCGAGAGGGGAGTGGGGTGCCCCCCTAATACAGGCCCCCCCCGGGAGGTAGAAGCTGAGAGGCGGCTGCAGGCAGGGGCTCCCCAAGCGGGCGGGAGCCTGAATCCATTGCGGAAGGTCTGTGCATAAACCCCCTGAGGGAACTGAGCCTGAGAGGTGGCCCTGCCCCGATCTCAGCACCAGAACATAATCTCATACTGAATAGCAGCCCTGCCCCCGCCAAAAGCCCTGAGGCTGGAAGCAGCATTTGAATCTCAGACCACAAACACGGGCTGGGAGGATCAGGAGGTGAGGTGGGGGTGAGGAAAATATTCAGAGGTCAAGTCACTGGCTGGGAAAATGCCCAGAAAAGGGAAAAGAAATAAGACTATAGAAGGTTACTTTCTTGGAGAACAGGCATTTCCTCCCTTCCTTTCTGATGAGGAAGAACAATGCTTACCATCAGGCAAAGACACAGAAATCAAGGCTTCTGTGTCCCAGCCCACCCAATGGGCTCAGGCCATGGAAGAGCTCAAAAAGAATTTTGAAAATCAAGTTAGAGAGGTGGAGGAAAAGCTGGGAAGAGAAATGAGAGACATGAAGTCAAAGCATGAACAGCAGATCAGCTCCCTGCTAAGGGAGACCCAAAAAAATGTTGAAGAAATTAACACCTTGAAAACTAGCCTAACTCAATTGGCAAAAGAGGTTCAAAAAGCCAATGAGGAGAAGAATGCTTTCAAAAGCAGAATTAGCCAAATGGAAAAGGAGATTCAAAAGCTCACTGAAGAAAATAGTTCTTTCAAAATTAGAATGGCACAGATGGAGGCTAATGACTTTATGCAAAACCAAGAAATCACAGAACAAAGAGAGAAGAATGGAAAAATGGAAGATAATGTGAAATATCTCATTGAAAAAACAACAGACCTGGAAAATAGATCCAGGAGAGACAATTTAAAAATTATGGGACTACCTGAAAGCCATGATCAAAAGAAGAGCCTAGACATCATCTTTCATGAAATTATCAAGGAAAACTGCCCTGAGATTCTAGAACCAGAGGGCAAAATAAATATTCAAGGAATCCACAGAACACCGCCTGAAAGAGATCCAAAAAGAGAAACTCCTAGGAACATTGTGGCCAAATTCCAGAGTTCCCAGGTCAAGGAGAAAATACTGCAGGCAGCTAGAAAGAAACAATTCAAGTATTGTGGAAATACAATCAGGATAACACAAGATCTAGCAGCCTCTACATTAAGGGATCGAAGGGCATGGAACAGTATATTCCAGAAGTCAAAGGAACTAGGACTAAAACCAAGAATCACCTACCCAGCAAAACTGACTATAATACTTCAGGGGAAAAAATGGTCTTTCAATGAAATAGAGGATTTTCAAGTATTCTTGATGAAAAGACCAGAGCTGAAAAGAAAATTTGACTTTCAAACACAAGAATGAAGAGAACCATGAAAAGGTGAACAGCAAAGTGAAGTCATAAGGGACTTACTAAAGCTGAACTGTTTACATTCCTACATGGAAAGACAATATTTGTAACTCTTGAAACATTTCAGTATCTGGGTACTGGGTGGGATTACACATGCACACACGCTCACATACATAGAGACAGAGTGCACAGAGTGAATTGAATAGGATGGGATCATATCTTTAAAACAAAATGAAATCAAGCAGTGAGAGAGAAATATATTGGGAGGAGAAAGGGAGAAATTGAATGGGGCAGGTTATCTCTCATAAAAGAGGCAATCAAAAGACTCATTAGTGGAGGGATAAAGAGGGGAGGTGAGAGAAAAACATGAAGTCTACTCTCATCACATTCCACTAAAGAAAAGAATAAAGTGCACACTCATTTTGGTAGGAAAACCTATCTCACAATACAGGAAAGTGGGGGATAAGGGGACAAGCAGGGTGGGGGGGATGATAGAAGGGAGGGCATGAGGAGGAGAGTGCAATTCGAGGTCGACACTCATGGGGAGGGATAGGATCAAAAGAGAATAGAAGTAATGGGGGACAGGATACAATGGAGGGAAATATAGTTAGTCCTATACAACACAACTATTATGGAAGTCATTTGCAAAACTACACAGATATGGCCTATATTGAATTGCTTGCCTTCCAAAGGGAAGGGGTGGGGAGGGAGGGAGGAAGAGAAGTTGGAACTCAAAGTGTTAGGATCAACTGTCGAGTAATGTTCTTGCCACTAGGAAATAAGAAAAACAGGTAAAGGGGTATAGAAAGCTATCTGCCCCTACAGGACAAAAGAGAAGATGGAGACAAGGGCGGTGAGGGATGATAGAAGAGAGAGCAAATTGGTCATAGGGGCAATTAGAATGCTTGGTGTTTGGGGGGGGGAGGGGATAAAAGGGGAGAAAATTTGTAACCCAAAATTTTGTGAAAATGAATGTTAAAAGTTAAATAAATAAATTTAATAATAAAAATAAATAAATAAATAATAATAAAAAAAAAAAAAAAGAAATGAAGGGAGTTGCAGGAAGAAAAAGAAAGCAGAAGTATACTATTGGGGTGCTCAACTTCCCCCTCTCTGAACGAGGTGATTCTAACCACAAAATAAACAAGAAAGAAGTTAAGGAATGGAATAGAATTTTAGAAAAGTTAGGTATGGTAGATCTCTGGAGAAAACTGAATGGGATTAAAAATGAATACACCTTTTTCTCAGCATCTACACAAAAACTGAAAATTTGCTAGGGCATAAAAACCGCACAACCTAATAAAGAAAGGCAGAAAAATTAAATATATCCTGTTCAGATTGTGATGTAATAGACATTGCATGTAATAATTGACCATGGAAAAATTATCTGGACATGAAATAATCTTAAAGAATTAGTAGGTCAAAGAACAAATAATAAAAATCATCAATAATTTTGTCCAAGAGAATGACAATAATGAGAAAACATAAAAATCATTATGGGATGAAGCAAAAGTGGTTCTTAAAGGAAATTTTATCTCTCTAAATGCTTGCATGCATAAAATATGGAAAGAAGAGTTCAGTGAATTAGGCATGCAACTAAAAAACCTAGAAAATGAACAAATTTAAAATCTCCAATTAAATACTAAATTAGAAATTCTAAAAACCAAAGGAGTGATTAATAAAAAATGAGATAAAGAAAACTATTAAATTAATAAATAAAAATAAGAGTGGATTGGGGGGGGGAATAGATGAACCTTTTGTTAATTTGATTTAAAAAACGGAAAGAAGGAAACTAAGTCACCAGTATCAAATATGAAGAGGATGAATTCACTACTAGAGAAGAGGAAATTAAGACAATAATTAGGACTTATTTTGTTCAACTGTAGAAATTTGACAATCTTAGTGAAATGGATGAGTATTTCCAAAATTTAAATTGTCCAGATTAACAGGAATGTAAATAGAATACTTAAATAATTTCTTTTCAGAAAAAGAAATTGAACAAACTATCAGTGGACTCCCTCAGAAAAAATCTACAGGGCCAGATGAATTAACAAATAAATTTTATCAAATATGTAAAGAACAATTAATGCCAATGCTATGCAAAGTATTTGAAAAAATAAGCAAAGGAGTCCTACCAAATTCTTATTATAATACAAATATGGTGCTGACACCTAAAAGAGAAAGAATCAAAACAGAGAAAGAAAATTAAAGACCAATTTCACTAATGAACATAATACTAGCAAGACAATTAGAGCAAATATATCACAAGGATTATACACTATGACCAAGCAGAATTTATACCAGGAATTTAGTGCTGGTTAAATATAGGGGACACTATCGGTATAATTGAACATATCAACAATAAAGCTAACAGAAATCATATGACTACCTCAACAGATGCAGAAAAAGCTTTTGACAAAATACAACATTCATTCCTATGAGAAACAATAGAGAGCATAGGAATAAATGGAGTCTTCCTTAAAATGACAAATAGAATCTATCTAAAATCATCAGTAAGCATTATATGTAATGGGGGTAAACTAGAAACATTTCCAAAAAGATCAGTGTTGAAAAAAAGATGTCTACTATGGCTACTGTTATTCGATATTTTACCAGAAATGTTAACGTTAGCAATGAGAAGTAAAAGAAAATTGAAGGAATTAGAAAAGGCAAAGAAGAAACAAAAAAAAAATTCCTTGAAATAATAAACAACTTCAGCAAAATTGCACATTACAAAATAAACCCACATAAATCATGAGAATTTCTACATGTTACTAACAAAGCCCAACGGTAAGACAAAGAAAGAGAAATTTGATTTAAAGTTACTGTAGACATTACAAAATATTTGAGAATCTACTTGCCAAAACAAATTCAGGAACTATATGAACACAATTCCAAAACATTATATGGACTCATCCCTGAAGTACAGATAAGGATTTATCTGGCAGTTATGTTGTAAAACTTATGCCACCAATGTACATAGAAAATGTTGTCAAACCCTTTTTCTGCAGAGACTAAAGTGGTACAGGGTTGAATATGCCCCTAAGGAGTTGGGGGGAGGATATTTGTACTTATACTTTATACCATATTATTGCTGTCTTTATAAAAGCTGATAATTGTTTGACTAGAACAGGAATACCAGTCACTTACGACTAGTAATGTGAAAAAACATCCAGAAAAAAGGAACTTGGGCTGATGTTGCTCGGGGTCAGAGCCCGAGCCCCCTGGTGTCCCCCTGAACAATAGGTCTCTGAATGCCTGTCAGTCTGGGTAGAGCAATCTGTGAGCTTTGAAGGAAGGAGATTGGAGACAAGATGATAAGCAACTCCAAGCAACTCTGTTTATTCAGCTGAAAGTTAGGGTTTATAAAGGCTATAACAACCAATCACATACAGGCTGAGCTCATCCCATTACTTCACCATCTCATGATCATTACTTCATCACCTCATGACTATTCCATGTCCTTGCACCTGCAGTAAGTAAGGAAGCTTATCTTGTTCCTGAAACTAGTTTCTGGGTTCCCAGGTCCACTTGTAACTTTACTGTACAGAACATCAGTGTCTGCAGGAACATCAGGTTCCAGGGTCATACAGAGCTTCTGCTAGGGTTTGAGTAAGCACAAATCCCACAGGAACAGGCTTTGCCTCTGCTATAGCCTTGGTCACAGGACTTGCACCCCCCTGGGTCCCTTACATGATGGGACTAAAAACAGATACTTTAACCTTTCACCATAACCCTGGAACCTTGAAGGGATCTTGTAATCCACTATGTTATGTAGTAGTGAGCCTGCAATATACTTGCTACACAAAGTTTAGATTAATATTGGCTCTTATATATCTTTAAAAGCTTATAAGAATATAAATCATATGTATGTGTATTTATATGTGTGTGTTATATTATATAATATATATATATGTATATATGAATACACACACATTATCATTACAGTCAAAAGTAGTAGATCACGAGAGACCTGAAACACAAATGTCATATGAGTTCTAAGGGGAATAATAGGAACTCTGATTTTTTATGAAAGTTTATATTAAAATGCATTTTGTGATGATAATGTGTCTCTCTGTCTTTATATTTCTATCTCTGTTTCTCTCTCTCACACACACATACGTATTTCTGAAGCATTTTACACTATTATCCCATTCAGACCTAGTCACAACATTTTTATTACTCTCCCTTCTCCTATTTTATAACTGAGGAAACTAAGGTTCATATAAGTTAAATGACTTGCCTGTGTTTAAACAAATAATAATAATATGATGCTAGATTTGAATCCACATCTTCTAGATTGTTCATTCTATCATGCTGTAAGAAGGAATAGATTAGATCATTTAACCTAATCTCTCCATTTTACAAATGAGTAGTATCAAGTCAGAGAAGCTAAAATACTTTCTCAAATTCTCATACATAAAGCTAGAATTTGAATGAGGGAGTCCCAATATAGTGTTCTTCACTGTACCATGTGACCTACAAAAAGGCAAAACCCAAAAATTTTGTTACTGATTTGGTATTATTTTGGTAATTGTTTGAGAGTTATACAATCTGCTTTAGATATATTAAGCATTTTTTTCTGAAATTCCTCTTTAAAAGTTTCATTAATAACAAATGTAGTTAAAATTTTATGTTCTCATATATATGTGGTTAATTCTCAGCTTCTGGAAAATTCTTCATTTTATTATCCAAGATTTCCAGATATACTATTTTACTGCCTTTATAAACTTTCACAACTAATACATATTTAAAAGATCTTCATATTTGAACGTTGCAGAAAGTTTAGACTCATAACACAATTGTTAAGAAAAATAAATCAATATCTTTTTATTTTCCAGCAACATCTGGTTATTCCCAGTTGACACCTTGTAAAGTGAATCTCAGAGTATGAACTCTTGCATAATAGAATCACTGAAAAGCAATAATGTAGCCATAGAAATCATGATGAATCTAGTTGCCAGTCCCATTAAAGATTTTTTGGAGTTAAATGCATTTAGATTGTAAGGAAAAGACTTTTTTCTAAACTATACGCCATTAAAAAATTCTGAAAATCTCAGCAGAACATTCTTCCTTCCTAAATCAAAATTTGCCACCAATCTATGGAGTTATCAAGGACAATGTTGAGCTCCACATTCCTGTCTTGAAGTAAAGTGTTGATTTTTAATCATTTTCTTCCATGTCATAAGTAATTGACAGTAAATTCATAAGGATTTATTCTATTATGTTAATTGATGAGTAATGTAGAAAACAAATATGTTAAATAAAATAATTCTAAGTAATTATAGCTCACATTCATACGGTGATTTGGGGTTAACAAATTTTTCGCAAAAGCCTTGTGAAGTAACTACTTTAAATACTTTTTTTTCCCATTCTACAAATCAAAGAATATGATCAGTAGAGTTAAGTGATGGCTTGCACTTCTTTCATTCTTTTATTTTCTTGTCTTTCCCCATCTCTTCTAGACTGGATCTAACTTAGACCAATTCCCTTTGAGTTTAGTTCACTTTTGTAACAAAATGAGACATTTGTAGGCTATAGTATGTTGGTAACTGTTAAGCAACAAGCTCTCACAAAAAAGCATGGATGTTACTCTTTTAAATTTAATCTGTATTAATACATTTTCCATCAATTTCTTAAGTCTAGAAATCAACCGAACAGTAAATGATGTCCTAATTTGTAAAATTTTCGTTTTCCTAAGAAAGTTTGAGCTGGCTTCCGCACATCTGTGTTCCTAGGTCATTCAACAGTTAACAGAGGATGATTTACGTAAATATAGATGAAGAAGATATTCAACAAGGATAAACACTGAGGACCCAAGGAATTGGTTTCACTGAGTGAAATTCCCTTTACTTAGTTTCAAATCATTTCCCACTATCCAAGCATCAACGAATTCTTGGGGTTCCTTGGGGCTATTTTGTACTTATAAGGACTCTATGTCAACAACCTAATCTTTTACTCTCTTGAGGTAATCAAGTCCCAAGGGGAGTTTCAGTACTTTTCCAATGAAATAAAAGTCGGAATTTCATGGTGTCAGGGGTTAAGACATGATGAAAATGAGATATTGCAAAGAAACATTGAAAACCAAATAAGGAAGATCTTTACATAAGGAATTTCTTTATCAGGTAACCAGATTTCCTACAATGGTAAATTACACACACACACACAGATATATCCACATATACATACATACACACATATACACAAATATTCATATATATGTATGTATACAGTACATGTACATGCATGTGTGTACATGTATAGAGATCTTTATCTAGATATGCATGTGTGTATTTATATATATACATACACACGTATGTATGTATTCATATGTACATACACAGAGTGTGTGTGATTCAAGTAGGAAATGTTATATATCCCCCTAATTCCTCCCAATGTATTTGATTTAGCTCAACCAGTACTCAGAATTTTACTATATTCAAAACAATATGCTGGGTGCTAGAGTTGCATGAATTAAAACAACACAGTTACTTTTCCCAAGGAACTGATACACTATTGGAGAGATTAAACATATAGTCAGATGACTACTTAGTGTAAAATGATTTGAGGGAAGAAATTGAAATAAAAATTGTGATACCATGAGGTTTCAGGAAGAGGATGCCACTTAAGTCTTGACAGAAGATAAAAATTCTGGCAGGTCGGGGGAGAGGAGAAGAAAATCAATTCCAGGCACAGGGCTAATTCACAGAGATGGAAGATAGAATATAAAGTTCCGGGAACAGAAAATATCACAGTTTGGCTGCAACATTGTATGTGAAGGAATATGATGAGAAATGAGATGAAAAAGTGGGTTGAGAGCATATTATGGACAGCCTTAAACACATAGATAGAAATGGAACCCAACTGACTCCATTTTGTAAAGTCCTTTCATTTTATCTCTGGTCTTTATCTACCTCAGGGTCCTGCTCCCTTTTATGTCCCCAGGAGGGTTGCAACAGCCAAAGCTCTTACTAACAGATGTTGCAATTCTTCCCCAAAGTGTGAAATATTTTAATTGTAAACTTTTCTGATAACTGTGAAATAACCTGAAACCACCTGGAAAGCCATTTCTTTCCCCTGTGTGTGAAAGACCATTTCCTAGGTTCGTGTAGAATGGTATATGCACTCCTACTCTGGGTGATTGCTATTTCTTGAAACTTACAATAAATCTGTTCTAATTTCCCTCCAACTTTGGTGTCTACATTGGAATCTACAAACACCTGGTATGTAGTTTGTCCTAACATCTATAAGAAGTCATTAGATATTTTTGAGTGAGAAAGTGATATGATCAAAGTTCTTCCTTTGAAAGATTTTGTGTTAATTTTATTGGTCTTTTATTTTCACTTCAAATATTATTTCCAGAAATAGATCCTTCCCTGCCTGTTGAACATTCCCTTATTATAAAGAGAGATGAACAATGGTTCAGCAAAATCAAATAGCACATCAACTTTGCATTAGAGTCCATGACACCTCCAGTGAAAGGTGCTGTGATTTTTTTATCCATTATCTCTTTTGAACTTTAGAGAAATCTGTGAGGTGTATGCTCTTTCCAATTAATATCCATATTTTACAAATAAGGAAACAAGTTTAGGAAAGTTAAATAATTTGAAAAATGTCACACAGTTTGGAAGCATCAAAGGTCAAATCTTACATTAACTCTCCAGTGAAAGAAAGGAGAGGAATTTTCTCATTTCTTCCCCAGGGGTTATTGTAACATTTTCCTGGTTATCTTAATCATATTTTCATTTTCATATTTCTCCTACTTATATTATTCAGTATTGCATATATTGTTTTCTTGGTTCTGCTTTCTTCACCACAGGAAAATTATTTTGTAATCTGTGACAAAGATGAATGAGAGAGAAAAGTTATGGCAATCAATGAGATGCAGCAAAGACCAGAATCCACAATATGTTGTATATAGGAAACACACTTGAAGCAGAGAAACACACAGAGTATAAAGGTAAGGAGCTAGACCAGAATTTTTGCTTCAGCTGAAAGTAAAAAAAAAAAAAAAGCAAGGGTAGCAATCCTGATCTCAGACAAAGCAAAAGGAAAATATACCTAATTTAAAAAGATAAGGAAGGAAACTAAAAAGTACTATAGACAATGAAGTACTAATCATATATGCACCAAGTGCATAAAGCACCCAAATTTTTATAGGACTTACAGGAAGAAAAAGATAGCAAAAGTATACTAGTGAGAAACCTCAACTTCCTCCTCTCAGAACTGGAAAAAATCAACCAAAAACATAAACAATAAAGGAACATAAAAGGGAAATAGAATATAAGGGAAAAAAATATATGAAAGACCTATGGAGAAAACTGAATAAGACAAGAAAGAAATATACCTATTTTTTTTATATTATTAAATTTATTTATTTAACTTTTAACATTCATTTTCACAAAATTTTGGGTTACAAATTTTCTCCCCTTTTATCCCCTCCCCCCCCCAAACACCAAGCATTCTAATTGCCCCTATGACCAATTTGCTCTCTCTTCTATCATCCCTCACTGCCCTTGTCTCCATCTTCTCTTTTGTCCTGTAGGGGCAGATAGCTTTCTATACCCCTTTACCTGTTTTTCTTATTTCCTAGTGGCAAGAACATTACTCGACAGTTGATCCTAACACTTTGAGTTCCAACTTCTCTTCCTCCCTCCCTCCCCACCCCTCCCCTTTGGAAGGCAAGCAATTCAATATAGGCCATATCTGTGTAGTTTTGCAAATGACTTCCATAATAGTTGTGTTGTATAGGACTAACTATATTTCCCTCCATCCTATCCTGTCCCCCATTACTTCTATTCTCTTTTGATCCTATCCCTCCCCATGAGTGTCGACCTCGAATTGCACTCTCCTCCTCATGCCCTCCCTTCTATCATCCCCCCCACCCTGCTTGTCCCCTTATCCCCCACTTTCCTGTATTGTGAGATAGGTTTTCCTACCAAAATGAGTGTGCACTTTATTCTTTTCTTTAGTGGAATGTGATGAGAGTAGACTTCATGTTTTTCTCTCACCTCCCCTCTTTATCCCTCCACTAATGAGTCTTTTGATTGCCTCTTTTATGAGAGATAACCTGCCCCATTCAATTTCTCCCTTTCTCCTCCCAATATATTTCTCTCTCACTGCTTGATTTCATTTTGTTTTAAAGATATGATCCCATCCTATTCAATTCACTCTGTGCACTCTGTCTCTATGTATGTGAGCGTGTGTGCATGTGTAATCCCACCCAGTACCCAGATACTGAAATGTTTCAAGAGTTACAAATATTGTCTTTCCATGTAGGAATGTAAACAGTTCAGCTTTAGTAAGTCCCTTATGACTTCACTTTGCTGTTCACCTTTTGATGGTTCTCTTCATTCTTGTGTTTGAAAGTCAAATTTTCTTTTCAGCTCTGGTCTTTTCATCAAGAATACTTGAAAATCCTCTATTTCATTGAAAGACCATTTTTTCCCCTGAAGTATTATAGTCAGTTTTGCTGGGTAGGTGATTCTTGGTTTTAGTCCTAGTTCCTTTGACTTCTGGAATATACTGTTCCATGCCCTTCGATCCCTTAATGTAGAGGCTGCTAGATCTTGTGTTATCCTGATTGTATTTCCACAATACTTGAATTGTTTCTTTCTAGCTGCCTGCAGTATTTTCTCCTTGACCTGGGAACTCTGGAATTTGGCCACAATGTTCCTAGGAGTTTCTCTTTTTGGATCTCTTTCAGGCGGTGTTCTGTGGATTCCTTGAATATTTATTTTGCCCTCTGGTTCTAGAATCTCAGGGCAGTTTTCCTTGATAATTTCATGAAAGATGATGTCTAGGCTCTTCTTTTGATCATGGCTTTCAGGTAGTCCCATAATTTTTAAATTGTCTCTCCTGGATCTATTTTCCAGGTCTGTTGTTTTTCCAATGAGATATTTCACATTATCTTCCATTTTTCCATTCTTCTCTCTTTGTTCTGTGATTTCTTGGTTTTGCATAAAGTCATTAGCCTCCATCTGTGCCATTCTAATTTTGAAAGAACTATTTTCTTCAGTGAGCTTTTGAATCTCCTTTTCCATTTGGCTAATTCTGCTTTTGAAAGTATTCTTCTCCTCATTGGCTTTTTGAACCTCTTTTGCCAATTGAGTTAGGCTAGTTTTCAAGGTGTTAATTTCTTCAACATTTTTTTGGGTCTCCCTTAGCAGGGAGCTGATCTGCTGTTCATGCTTTGACTTCATGTCTCTCATTTCTCTTCCTAGCTTTTCCTCCACCTCTCTAACTTGATTTTCAAAATTCTTTTTGAGCTCTTCCATGGCCTGAGCCCATTGGGTGGGCTGGGACACAGAAGCCTTGATTTCTGTGTCTTTGCCTGATGGTAAGCATTGTTCTTCCTCATCAGAAAGGAAGGGAGGAAATGCCTGTTCGCCAAGAAAGTAACCTTCTATAGTCTTATTTCTTTTCCCTTTTCTGGGCATTTTCCCAGCCAGTGACTTGACCTCTGAATATTTTCCTCACACCCACCTCACCTCCTGATCCTCCCAGCCCGTGTTTGTGGTCTGAGATTCAAATGCTGCTTCCAGCCTCAGGGCTTTTGGCGGGGGCAGGGCTGCTATTCAGTATGAGATTATGATCTGGTGCTGAGATCGGGGCAGGGCCACCTCTCAGGCTCAGTTCCCTCAGGGGGTTTATGCACAGACCTTCCGCAATGGGTTCAGGCTCCCGCCCACTTGGGGAGCCCCTGTCTGCAGCCGCCTCTCAGCTTCTACCTCCCAGGGGGGGGGGCTGTATTATGGGGGCACCCCACTCCCCTCTCGACCCGCCAAAGAGACTCTCTCACCCACCCCTGTCACCTGTGGGTGGAGGGACTTGTGCGGCCGCTGGAGATCCCGTCCCTGAAGCCTGCTCGGATCTGTTTCTCTCGGTGCCGCAGCCGTGGCCGCAGCAGGTCTGGGCTGGGCTTTGTGTCTGCAGCGCCACGGACCTTTTGCGAGAGGTTTGCAGATCCCTCTGTGGGTGGAGGGACCCGCGTGGCCGCTGGAGATCCTGTCTGTGAAGCCTGCTCGGATCTTTTCCTCTCGGTGCCGCGGCCGCGGCAGGGCTGCACTCAGCTCCCAGTCCCGGCGCCCAGTCCGCAGCGCGAAGGACCCCCCGCGAGAGGTTTGCAGGTCTCTCTGGAACAGAAATCTCCCTCGCTCCAATGTTCCATGGCCTCTGGGTGCGGAATTCGCCGTGAGTTACTTCCCTGTAGCCATTCTATGGGTTGTGGGTTCAGAGCTATGTGTATGTGCGTCTTTCTACTCCGACATCTTGGCTCCGCCCCTCGACATATACCTATTTTTAAGCAGCATATGGCACCTACTCAAAAACTGACCATGTACTGGAGCATAAAAAAAATCAAGGGTAGAAAGGTGGAAATATTAAATGTGTTTTATGGTAATTCAATAAAAATTATGTTCAATAAAAGGCAGGGGATAGATTAAAAATAGTTGGAAATTAAATAACTAACCCTAAAGAATAAGATGATCCAAAAACAAATCATAGAAATATATAATAATTTCATTAAAGAGAATAACAACAGTAAGACATAAGGTAAAATGTATTTCTTTAGGGTCTCATATCAACAAAAGCTGGTACTACTTTGAAAAAAAAAACAGTAAAATAGATAAACCATTGGTTAATTTGATTTTAAAAAAGGAAAGAAGAAAACCAAATATCCAGTATCAACAACGAAGAGAGTGAAATCATCACCAATGAAAAAGATATTATAGCAATCATTAGGAAATATTTTGTCCATTTATATACTAATAAATCTGAGCAAAATCATTGAATGTTTATGAAATTTTCAATTACCTAGATTAACAGATCAGGAAAGAAAATGCCTAAGTAACCCCATCTTAGAAATAGAAAATGAACCAGCCATTAATGAATACCCTGGGAAAAAATCCCCACGGTCACATGGGTTCACAAGGGATTTCTACCAAACATTTAAAGAACAATTAATTCTAATATTATATATACTATTTGGAAAAGCAGGCAAAAAAGGAGTTGTTCCAAACTCCCTTTGTGACATAAACATAACCTTGATAGCTAAATGGGGAAGAGCCAAAACAGAAAAAGAGAATTATAGGCCAATTTCACCATTGAATACCGATGAAAAATTTTGGATAAAATACCAGCAAGATGATTACAGCAAGCATATCATGAGAATTATATACTATGACCAGATGGGATTTATACCAGGAATGCAAGGTTAGTCCAGTATTGGGGAAACTAGCAATATAATTTGCTATATCAATAACAAAACCAGTAGAAATAATATGATTATCTCAATAGATGATATAAAAGCTTTAGACAAAATACTGCAGTATCCTTTCCTATTAAAAACACCAGAGAGTAAAGGAATGAAGGGAGAGTTCCTCAAAATTATAATCAGCATCTATCTATAATCATCATATCTAACTAAAGTTAAATTTGTCTATCAGTATCTATCTAATTAACTTTAACTAATTAACTAAAACATTAACTGTAATTACAGGGAATAAGGTAGAAGTCTTCCCAGTAAGATCAGGGGCTAAGTAAGGATGTCCATTACTGCCTCTATAATTCAATACAGTTCTAGAAACCTTTGCTATTGCAATGAGACAGGAAAAAGAAATTAGAATAGACAATAAGAAAATAAAACTGTCATTATTTGCAGGTAATATGATGATATATTTAGAAAATGCTAGAGAATCAACTAAAAAAAGCTATTTAAAAATTAATAAATTTAGCAGACATTGCAGGATATAAAATAAATCCACAAAATCATCATGAGACCAAAAAAGTCTGGTAGCAAAAGATAAAAATAGAAATTCCACTTAAAAAATTGTAAACATTATAAGACATTTAGGACCTGCCAAGACAAACCCAAGAACTATATGAACACAATTACAAAATCCTTTTTACATCAACAAAGTCAGATCTAAGTAATTGAGAAATTATTCATGGATAGGTAAAGCCAATATAAGGAAAATGAGAAACTAATAATAAACTATATAATACATATATATAGCAATAAACTATGTAATATATGTATAACAATAAACTAATTTATTTATTCAGTTCCATACCAGCCAAACTATCAAAAAAAGCTTGAAAAAATAACAAGAGAAGTCATGACCAAACAAGAGATAGAGAGAATTACAAAATTTAAAGGAGATAATTTTTATTTTATTAAATTTAAAAAGCTTTTGTACAAACAATGCAACCAAGATTAGAAAGAAAGCAGAAAGTTGGAAAACAATCTTTGCAGTAAGTGTCTCTGATAAAGACCTCATTTCTCAAATATATAGATAACTCAATCAAATTTTTAAGAATATAAACCATTCCCAATTGATTAATGGCCAAAGGATGTGAGCATGTGGTCTTTGGATGAAGAAATCAAAAGCATGTTTATCTATAATCATATGAAGAAGTGCTGTAACTCACTTTTGATTAGAGGAAGACAAATTTAAGAAACTCAGATGGACCACATCATACCTATCAGGTTTGATAATATAACAAAACAGAAGGGAAAATTATAAATGTTGGAGACAGTGTGGGAAAATTGAGAGACTAATGCACTGTGGGTGGAGTTGTGAACTGATACAACCATTCTGGAGAAAAATATGGAACTATGCCCAAGGTGCTAAAAACTATGCATGATCTTGGATTCAGTAATATCACTTGTTGGATTGTATACCAAGGAGATCATTAAAAAGGGGAAAGGACCTCATGAGTAAAAATATTTATAGCAGCCCCTTTCATGTTTACACAGTATCAGAAATCATGAAGATGGTCATCAGTTGAGAACTGGATAAACAAGCTGTGGTTTATGAACAAAATGGAAGAAAATTGTGCAATAAGAAATGATCAACAAATTTCAGAAAAGCCTGGAAAGACTTGTACAAATTGATAAAAAAGTTAAATGACTAGAACTAGGAAAATATTGTACACAATATCAGTAACATTGTGTCATGATTAATTATGAATGATTAAGCTCTCCACAGCAACACAATGATCCAAGACAAATACAAAGGACTCAAGAAGGAAAATGTTATCCCCCTCCAGACAAAGAACTGAAGGACTTTGAATACAGATCAAAACATTTTTTTTCACTTACTATATTCTTTCTCATGTTTTTTTTCTTTTGATCTATTTCTTCTTCCACAACTGTGGCTATTATGGACATATGTTTTACATGATAGAGCATGTATAACCTAGCTCAAATTGCCTACCATTTTTGAAAGAGGGGAAGGGAAGAGTGAAGGAAGGAGAAAAATTTTGAGCTCAAAATGTTGTAGAGGGGTAGAACCAAGATGGCAGAGGAGAAAGATGTATATACTCTAGCACTTTCGCCACAGCCCACAAAATACCTGAAAAATGACTCTCAACAAATTCTAGAGCAGCAGAAGCCACAGGACAACAGAGCAAAAGAGGTTTCCAGTCGAAGGTAACCTGAAAGACTGACAGGAAAGGTCTATCTCACAGGACTCTGAGCAGAGTGGAGCCCAGCCCTGGCCATGCCACACTGGGAGGAACAGGACCTGAACAGACCTCCAGGGCAGAGTTCCCAGCAGGGAGGGTCCCAGACCCCTCAACTCACAAACAATAAAGAAAACTCCAAAGGTCAGTGTGGGAGGACTTTCCCAGCTGGGTGAGTAGGGAATGAGGTTCCTTGAGCAATAGCCCCAGTAATAGCCACAAAGGCTGTGGCAGCAAACTGCAGGCAGCTACAGTGGCCAGAAAGCAACCTGGCTGATATAAACCTCAGCCCTGAGTGACGGCCTCTCCCCCAACCAAAGCCCAGGGGGAATCGAGCAGCTGAGTTCAATCTCAGCCTTGAACATGATAGTGGGAAGAGAAGGGGCAATATAATGATCCTCTTGACAAAGGATTCAGAAGTCAAGTAACTGGCTGGAAAAATGTCCAAAAAAGGGGGGAAAAATAAGAGCATAGAAGGTTAATTTCTTGGTGAACAGGTTTCTCTTCTCATCCTTTAGGATGATGAAGAACAAATTATGCTGTCACAGGAAGTTAAGGACCCTGCCTCTAGTGCCTCCAAATTGAACTTAAACAGGTTTCAGGCAATAAAAGAGCTTGAAAAGTGAGTTGGCACCTTGCTAAAGGAGAACCAAAAAAAATGCTGAGGAAAATAATACCTTTAAAAAGAGGCTAATTCAATTGGAAAAAGAGGTTCAAAAAGCCAATGAGGAGAAGGAGACTTTAAAAAGCAGAATTAGCCAAATGGAGAAGAAGGTTCAAAAGCTCACTGAATGAAATAGTTCTTTGAAAAGGAGAATTGAGTTCAGGGAAGCAAATTTGTATGACATAAATCAAGTAGTTAAAAAACAAAACCAAAAGTTTGAAAAAATAGAAGATAATGTGAAACATTTCAGTGGAAAAACAACAGACTTGGAAAATAGATCCAAGAGAGATAATTTAAAAATTATGCGACTACCTGAAAGCCACGGTCAAAAAGAGAGCCTAGACATTATCTTCCATGAAATTATCAAGGAAAACTGTCCTGATATTCTAGAACTAGAGGGCGAAATAAATATTGAAAGAATCCACAGACCATCTCCTGAAAGAGACACGAAGAGAGAAACTCCTAGGAATATTGTGACCAAATTTCAGAGCTTCCAGGTGAAGGAGAAAATACTGCAAGTAGCTAGAAAGAAACAATTTGAGTATTGTGGAAATACAATCAGGATAACACAGGATCTGGCAGCTTCTACATTAAGGGATCAAAGGGCTTGGAATAAGATATTCCAGAAGTTAAAGGAACTGGGATTAAAACCAAGAATTACCTACCCAGCAAAACTGAATATAATACTTCAAGGGAATAAATGGTCATTCAATGATATAGAGGACTTTCAAGAATTCATGATGAAAAGACCAGAACTGAAGAGAAAATTTGACTTCCAAACACAAGAATCAGGAGAAGCATGAAAAGGTAAACGGAAAAGAGAAATCACAAAAGACTTTCTAAAGCTGAACTGTTTACATTCCTACATGGAAAGAAAATATTTGTAACTCTTGAGACTTTTCTCAGTATTTGGGTAGGTGGAGGGATTGAACATACACACACACACACACACACACACACACACACACACACACACACACACACGGACAGAGAGTACAGCTGTCTTGAATCAGAAGAGATGATATCCAAGAAAATAAAATAAAAATTAAGGGGTGAGGGAGGAAAATACTGGGAGGAGAAAGGGAGAAATGGAATGGGGCAGGTTATAAATCTTAAAAGAGATAAGAAAAACTTTGTTCAGTGGAGGAGAAAAGGGATAAGGAGAGAGGAGAAAAGTGAAGCTACTCTCTCCACATATAGCTTAAGGAGGGAATAACATGCTCACTAAATTTGGTATGAAAATCTATCTTGCACTACAGGAAAGTAGGGGAGGAGGCAATAAGTTCAGTGAGGGGAATGATAGAAAGGAGGACAAATGCAAGAAGGGAGTAACTAGAAATAAACACTTTTGGGAAGGGACAAGGTCAAATGAGGGAATAAAAAAATAAGAGGGGATAGAGTAGGATAGAGGGCAGTATAGTTAGTATTACACAACATGATTGTTATGGAAGTCTTTTGCAAAGCAACACATATTCAGTCTGTATTGAATTGTTCGCCTTCTCAGTAAGGTTGAATGGGGAGATAGGGAGAAAGAGATGTTGAAATTCCAAGTATTTGAAACAAATGCTGAGAATAATTATTGCATATAATCGGGAAATAAGAAACACAAATAATGGGATATAGAAATTTATCTTGCCCTACAAGAAAAGAGAGAAGATGGGGATAAGGGAAGTATGGGGTGTGATAGAAGGGAGGGTACATTGAGGGAAGAGGTCATCAAAATACACGGTATCAGGGAGTGGAGGCAGTGGAGAGATGGGAAGAAAAATTGGACATGTTGCAAAGTAATTAAAATCAATTAGTATTAAAACAATTGACTGAATTATTTACTGAGACTAAATCAGAGACATCTTTAGTTTCTGGAAAAGAAGTCTAGTCTAAGTTTCCAAGAGGCAGGTAACTTCGGGTAAAATTTGGCATTGATGGAAATGTTAAGGTTTAAATGGTAAATTTGATTTTATGATTGTTATTTAATCAGGAACTAGAACATGTATAGAAAGACATGTAAGCCACTTAAGACTTGCCTCAAAAGATGTTCCTTAGCCAATGTGAAATTATAGTCATATCTGAAACGTGGTTTTTGGAACTTGTTATTTTAAAATGCTATGGAACTACTAAATGTCTCTTTTTTCTGAGTCTGACTCCAGGTATGGATAGCAAGAAAGGTGGTCTGAACTTCCAATCTATGATGCCAGTAAGCCTGTGAGATGCTGACATGAACTGCAAAAGGTGATCTCATGGGAAGAGTGGGAGAGTGGCTGTTCAACCTGGACTGAGGTAGGATTCTCTTGACTCAATTTCCCCACTGACACCTGGCAGACTTTAAGCCTGACTGAATGAAAGTTGACAGTTTACTCCTGCCTGGAAATGACATGAAGTTGGGGGGGATATTTCTTCCCTGAAATGTCCCTATTCTTAATGTGAATTTCCTGTAGTCAACAGGTTTGTAAGCTTAATACCAGAACTGTTAAATTATAGACTGTTGATAGGGCAACATCTGAGATTAAGTCTAAAATTAAGCTGTTAGGTTTAGGACTTTAAACCAACAACAATAAGTTAGGGTCCTTTAATTCATAGTATTAGTGTGAAGACAATCAGGTCAAGGGTTTGTGAAATTAGCATATATAGTTATTATTTGTGTCTCAGTTGGTTAATGTTTAAAAAAATTCGTTTGTGGTCTCTACTGTAAATGTTTAAAAGAAGTATCACCTGACGAAAAGTTGGAATTGTTTTATGTGATATGAACTGTGTTAAAAACGAAAAATAAAAAAAATAGAAATAAAAATAGAAATTTTGTAAAATTGAATCTTAAAAATTTTCTTGACATGTAATTGGAGAAAAATAATATACTATTTTAAAAAAATAACTACCAATATATTTTAATATTTCTTAATTTTTTCAATTAGATATAAAATTTTTTACATTCTTTTTTTTAAATTTGGAATTCCAAGTTCTTTTTCTCCCCTCACTAAGAACCCAAACAATTTGGTTGATATAGGTTATACATATACAATCATGTAAAACATTTCTGTATTATTCAGGTTGTGAAAGAAAACAAAAACAGCCACCAAAAAAGAAGGAAATTAAAGCAAAAGCTCTTCTTCAAACTGGATTCAGATGCCATGAGTTCTTTCTTCAAAGGTAGATAGGATTTTTTTATCATGAATCCATTAGAATCATTTTATTGCTGAGAACAGAAAAGTCATCCACCATTGATCATCATACAATATTTACATTACTGTGTAGAATATACTCTTAGTTTTGCTCACTTCATTTTACAGAAGTTGATATAAGTATTTCCAAGTTTTTCTGAAATCATTCTGCTCATTATTTGTTATAGCAAAATAATATTCCATTAGAGTTACATGCCACAATTTCTTCATCCGTTCCCCAGTTTATGGGCATCCCTTCAGTTGTCAGTTCTTTACTACCACAAAAAGAGTTGTTATAAATATTTGTGTACATATAGGTCATTTTATTTTTAATCCCTTTGGGATACAGACCTGGTAGTGATATAGACCTATAGATATCAGAGGGTATGGACAGTGTGATTGCCCTTTGGGTATAGTTCCAAATTACTTTGTAGAATTGTTGTATAAATTCACTATTCTATCAACAGTGCATTGGTGTCCCACTTTTCCTACGTTCCCATGAATATTTGTCATTTTCCTTTTCTTTCACATTAGTCAATCTGATAGGTGCAATGTGCTGCTTCAGAGTTGTTTTCATTTGAATTTCTCTAATAAATACTGATTTCTAGCATTATCTCATATGACTATGGATAGTTTTGATTTCATTTGAAAACTGTTCATATCCTTTGAGGATTTGTCAGTTGGGAAATTACTTGTATTCTTATAAATGTAACTCAATTCTTTATAGTTTTGTGAAATGGGGTCTTTATTAGAGAATCTAGCCATAACTTTTTCTTCTAGTTTTATGCTTACCTTCTCATCTTGACTTCGTTGGTTTTGTGTCTGCAAAACCTTTTTTATATTTTAATATAACCAAAATTATCCATGTTACTTTACATAAAGAATAACTGCTAATGCCCATTCTCTAGCTTTACTTTTAGAAATTTATCAGAATATTCATTTATGAGAGGTATTTGGGAGGAATAGTGGCAGGAGCAGTAAATATTTCCATTTCTTTTCTCTCAAGTTGGGAGTAGCATCCTTCATATACATAAGAGTGCAAGTACTGCACTTTCGACTCAGTGAGTGGTCATAGTATGCTCAATCAGTTGGATCTGGGGTCTTCTTCATTGAAGAGTTCCTTAAAATGATGCAGATTATGAACCTATCCACTCAATGAAACTCATATGCAAATCCTCCCAGAAGTTCAAAATTTGGGATTTACCCAAAGTGCCAAAGGAATTTGTTGCTTTCAGCTGACATTATGAGAGTACTAGGGGAGAACTCTGAATATCTCTCTGGCATCTAAAGTTTTTTCCATGTTCTGCTTCAAAAAATCAGAGCTACTATGACTGATCTTTGTCGACCTTACATACTAACTCAGTGCCTGGAAATTTTGGTGTTGAAAAAGCTTTAGAGTGTTTCTAGCTAGCCATTTGCTGTTGAGTGGTAAGTCAGTCAAATGACTTGTTCTAAGGACTACGGATACAAAAAAGATTAAAGATAGCCCCTGCTATCAAGGAGATCACAGTCTAATGGAAGAGACAATATCCAGACAACTATGTACAAACAAGCTATACGCAGGATACACTGGAGGCAGTCAACATTGGAAAAGCACCAGAGTTAAGCAGGATTAGGAAAGGGTTCCTGTTGAAGATATAATTTTAACTGCAAGTTGAAGTAAGACATGAAAGCCAAGCAGAAGAGGAGTGAGAGGATTTCAGGGGAAGGGGACAACCAGGGAAATGCCTGGAATCAGGTGAAACAGTGCCTTATGAAAAGAACAGTAAAGAAGCTAGTGTCACTGGATCAGAATAAAGGCAGGGAATAGTGGTAATAAGGTCTTTAAGGATGACCAATGAATCACATTCTTAGCCATTGAATCAGGGGATCCTACGAATGGGTGCAGCTTTAAAAAAGAAGTTTAAATTGCTCTAAGACAAGTCAGTTGAGAAAAGATTAGAAAAAATGAGAGCAGGAATAAAACAAAAGGAAGATAAAAAAGAAGTAAAAATGCCCCCCCCCCAAAAAAAGCTTCCCCTCTCAAGAAAAAGCTCTAACATTATTGAGTTACCATAACACAGAACTTCTTCCAATGCAGCTAATAACCTGGTGTCAATTGAAAGTCATCACTTCTCAAATCTCCTGGATAAAAATTTCTCTCAGGTCTCTGCAGCAGATGGAGATTTCCCTTAAAATTTTGCCAATGCATAATGAAATCCAAAAGAAGTTTTGGACAACATTTTCTAGGAAATCTGTAAATCCCACCTTTTCTTCATTCAATCTCTGCCAATGAGTAGTGTTGTGTAAAAGAAGCAACTAACTCACCCCACAATAAATTGAGCAGGCTTGGTTCCATCAATCAATCAATAAACATTCGTTGAGTGCTTACCATGTGACAGGTACTGTGCTAAGTGCTGGGAATTCAAAAAGTGCCCACCAAAAAGCTTACAAGCAACTGCGGAGACAGCATGCAAATAAATAAGAATGATGCAAGTTATAGATAGAATAAATAGGAATTCATTAACAGAGGAAAGGCAGTAGAATTAAGAAGGTTTGGGAAAGACTTCCTTGTAGAAGTTGGAGCCTAGTTTAGACTTAAAGGAAGCAAGGAAGCTTGGTAGTTGGAGCACAGGAAGGAGAGAATTCCAAGCATTGAGGACAGCCAGAGAAAATGTCTAGAAATGGAAATCCTTGTTCCTAGAAGAGTCAGGAGTCCAATTGCCACTGGAATGAAGAGTGAAAGGGAGTAAGGTTTTGTATTAATCTTTTGTTGTTGAAGAAGACCATGCCATCAGAGAAATGATGACATGACTTGTGCTTGACTTTGTTTTGAGTAAGGGAGGGCTGTACGGGTCACCAACTTCACTTCTCCTCCTGACCTATGTGAATCCAGTGACCAGATATTCATCAGGATGACTGGAGATACAAGAAGATGGGAGAGGTAAGAGGGAGCTAGGTTATGAAGGGCTTTGAATGGTAAACAGAGAATTTTGTATTTGCACCCAGAGGCAATAGAGAGCCATGGAAGTTTGCTGACCTGAAATTTAGGAAAATCAAGTTAGTATCTGAATGGAGGATTGATTGGAATGGGCAAGGTCTCCAAGCAGGCAGACCCATCACCTAGATATTGAAATAGTATGAAACTTGCTCTAGGTAACAAAGGGATTGAGTGTCTCACAAGGTTTCTCACCACTAGAGGACATCTTGCAAATGTGGATGCAAAATTGGTGGATTTATTTCCCAAAGGAATATGATCACCTAAAAAAATGTCACATTCATTTACTTTTACTCTTTGACTCTTAACATACCCACCATTGAGAAAATGTTCTAAAGATCTGAAGTTATGGTTCATTATAAAGATCTCCTTAAAGTTGATGGCAGAAAAGTTTACCACAAAACTTAGATATGGGACAGGGATTTATTTTCTCCACAGAATAAAAATGCTTAACCCAAAATGTTCTCATGAGTTCACACTGACAGAAAAACTTGAATAAGTAGAAACATCAACTATTGTTACATTCTTCCAAGAGGTTGAAATAAATATCAAAACCTGATGTAAGTTGTGGTACTGGTAGATAAACATGATTATGCATCATCTCAGCTTTTCACTAGTCAAACATTTATTTTCATGTTCTGGTGATCCAAGCCAAGACTGAAGCACCAAGAACTTTAGGGCTTACAAGTGTCTTTTCTGAGTCTTCAATAACTGGGGCTGAAGATAAGTGGCAGAGGGAAAATCACTACCTTTAAAAGATCCACTGAATTATCTGGATCTTGCCATCTGACCTGCCTCTATAACTGCAGTACCTACTCATTTTAACAGTCATTAGTCATTAGTCATTTTAACAAGTGATGTAACCTAAAGACTCTTTGGATGTAACATTCAATGCACCTCTGAACTCTCTCCATTTATCCTAAAGCTGCACTTTATTTTATGCTGTCTCCCCCAATTAAAGTATGAGTGCTTTGGCCACAGTCTGACTTTTTTTCAAATTGTATCCATAGTCTTCAACACAATGATTGGCCATAGCAAATGTTCAACAAATATTTCATTCATTCATTCATTCATTCATTCATTCATTTATTCATTCATGAGTTCTTTCAGCTCAGTGGCCAGCAAACAAATTGTTTTCCCATCCCCAAAGCATTTGAATCATGGGGCTCCCCCATAATTCCCCCAGGAGCAGCTAGTCCTCAAAAGGCCAAAGCACAAAAAGTTAAATTACTATTTTTATAGTCAATAAATAAGTATTCCAAGACTCTTATCATCAAGTAATGTTTGAAAACACTATGATGTATAAAAAGAACAAAATTCACTTTAAGAAATTATAAATATGAATTCATTTAAGCAAATATTTAAGTATCATGTATAGTTAAGGCAGTGATATGGAACATAAAATTGTTATATGAAGTACATTAGCAATAAAGCAGAATCAAAAGAATATCATACATATTGATTATATCTAAAACTGGTAACAATAATATGGATAAGTGAAAAAATAAGCAGAAAATTGAAGGTAAAAGAATAGATGCACAAATAGACAGTTGAATTCAGTTTGTTAATACTAATGAAAATTTTTTTTGTTAAATTCTTGATGGTGGAAGTTTGTTACTTGATATGCTATCTTTGTTTTTATTCTTTGTGGATATGTTGTTTCACATTAATAGCTTGCAAATTTATAATGAAAAGTAATGTCAGTATATACATATTTTTATATAAATATTGGAAATTACATTCTTTTGTGGAAAATGTACATGTAAATCTACCTTTTCACATTCTATCATATGAAAATAGTGATGCATTAAAAATAATTCTTGAAATCAAATTATTTTCCTTTCTTAATTGAAAATTAGAGAGAAAATTAAGAAACTGTTATATTGTTCTACATACTGATAATTATCACTAATGTGATTGCATTCTTCTTTAATGTTTATCCAAGTTATCTAATTGGAAAAGAATGGCTATTTTTTTAAAGATCTCCAAGAAATGAAAATATTCATCTTTTATTATATTATTTATATGAATTTCATTGACTATAGCTATTGTATGCATTACCAACTGCATCCCTAGCATAGTACAATTCTTATTTCAAAGCAGTTACTATTCATATCCCGTGATCATCTAACCAGACCTGCTTTGTGACATGAAATCTTGTGCGGCTTAAAAAGCATGTAGTACTTCTATTGTTGCAGCTTTAAATTTAACTGTATTAAGATGAACCAATATTCCCTTTATCTTTCCCAATATGAAAACTTTGAAAAGATCAAACACATAAAGAATGTGGAAAAATATTTTTACATAAATACTTAGGACAATAACGTGAATGAAAAAGCTCATTCAAAACTCTCAGTGAATGTTACTATATTCTCCTTTTAAGGGCATAAAGTGCATTTGTTTAGGGCCAGAGCTAACACCTCTACTTTGAGGTTTTGCCAAGCTCTTTTCAGGGCTGCTCCTCTACCTCTGGTGTCCACTTTTCACCCAACTCTCACATGTCCTCAAAAAAACTGTAGTGTGCACAACAACCACATCCCAATATACCCAAATCAGCAGAAGAGTTAAAACAGGTGGAGTGTAACTGAAAGGCTTCAAAAAATTGAGGAGTTAGGGCAGGTCTAACCCAAACATGTGAAGACTTCTAACCACCTAGATACTCTGAAGAACAGAAGCCATGAAAGGACTGAAGCAGATGCTGTGGAGCTCTTAGAGTTTGGTCAGATATTGAAGATGTCAAGGTCATCCACTGCATCCCAGGCCATAATCAGCCATCTTGACATTTTTCTTGCCACTGGAAGTCAAAGACTCTGGAAGAGAGAGTGAAATTGATGACTTTGTGCTACTTTATCTCACTTAAATCCAATTCATGCATAAGTCAAGACATCATCCTGTGATGTCAGTGACACTCTTCAAAACAAAGGATGAACAATAATGTCTGCATCTATGTATATGTATCTATCAATGTATGTGTGTGATTTAGATTTAATGTGGCAGTTCCAATTTTCTAGCCTGTAGTACGTTCTAATTTGTATGAACCTTAGATTTCTCTTTGGTAACCTGAATTTCGTGCCTTTTTTTCCAGTCTCCAAATTATTATTTTCAGTCCTCAGTTCTAATGACTTCTATCTACTTTCCAAAAGCTTAGCATTTTAATATTTCCCAAAGATTAGACACTCATTTCTCTTTATTCCTTCTATAAATCTTTTCCTTTCTATCTACCTTTCTCATTTCTTTTCCTTCATCATTTAGGAAATTCCAATTACCTCCAAATTTAAGCGAATTATCATTCAAATCAAATGTCCATTCTGTTACATTTTATTTTTCTCCAGGTTATCTCTGCTGTCTTTGTTCTAACTTCATCTTTGAACAATACATGTTACGACATTGTCGTTCCATTGAGATCCCATTTGTTAACGTCGCTAAATGCTATCTATAGCCAAATGAAACTTCTCTAAATCATTCTGATTGATATTACCAAGATTCACCTTATTCATTCATGATATTTGTTTGTTCATATCTTCATGTTTTCATAGTTATGCATTTGAGAAAATTCTGTCTTCTGATTCTCTTATTACTTCTTCAAATTTTCCATATCAGCTTCATGCTGGAAGAATCTTTGTTTTACCGAGAACACTACTCAGTGTTCTTGAAAGAAAAGGTTGATTTAGGGAAAGCTATACTGAAACTGTCAGGAAAGAAGGAGGCTCAACTCCCCTTTTGAAACCTACTAGTTATATGAACTCAGAAAATTTACCTTACTCTATAACCTCAGTTTCTTCATCTGTAAAATGGGGCTTCACTAAAGTACTTCTCTTACCAGTTTATTGTTAAGATTGAATGGAATATCTATAAAGTGCTATGTAAAGATGAGGTTTCATTGTTACTCTCAACATACCTTCCTGATGAATCATTTCCCAATTACACATAGAGTGTGTTTTCTTACCCATCTATAAAAACCTGTATTCCCTATTATTCAGAAATCTCTATCTGTGCTTTGTATCTATAACTTAAAGTTCAATGATGAGGATGATGAGAATTTCCCTTATATTTCCTCTACCTTACTAAATTCACCATCCCAATGACGGAAATTAGCATCTCATACATGGACTGCTTGAATATTCATTTCATTGACCTGTTATTTCAGAAGAGAGTAAGCTATTAAAAGATCAGTCATTTGCTTAACAAGAGCAGAGGAGGGTTGGCCAACAGAAAGCCCTCTTACTATGCCTTGGTAGTTTACCACTTGAGGCAAAAAATAGTCAGGATTGTTAAACCTTGAGGATACAAAAACAAACAAACAAATAAATAAATAAAGGACTTGCCTTCAAGGAGGTCACATTCTAATGAGAGAGACAATATGAAAATAAGTAGGAACACACATTGAGGGTAGATAGAAAACAATCTCAGAGGTAAAGGACTAAGGGAAAGAATAGGAAAGTAGCAAGTACAATGGAAAAGGCCTCCATTGGATTTGAGCTGAGTCATAATGAAAGGAAGGGAAAGACAGAAGCAGAGCAGAGGAAAGAAAATATTACAGGCATGGGGGACAGTTAGCACAAAAGAACTGAGAGATGAACTACCATGTGTGAAAAGCAACTGCTGGGAGGTGGAGCCAAGATGGCGGAGTGAGAGTAATGACTCACCTAAGCTCTTAGACAAACTCCTTCAGATACCTCTAAAAAGAGAATCTGACCAAATTTTGGAGGTTCAGAATCCAATAGGAGACAGACTGTGGCAGATTCATAGCCCAGGACAGACTGGAAGGTCAACGGGAGGGATCTGTTCCTTGGGGGTGAGCCCACAGCACACAGTGCAGCATGTCCAGCACAGCAGAGCAGGAGGGCCCTGGGAAAACTTGAGACAGCAGCAGGCAGAACAAGGGGAGCAGCAGCCCAGGGTGAGAGACCAGCAGACCCAAGTGAGTGACAGCCGCTGAGCACCAGAAATCAGCCAGAGGAGCTCCCGAGACTTTCAGCCCGCAGATTGAATGTCACCTACTTGAACTTCCAAGAGCCAGGATGACAGAGTGATCAGTAAATGCTCTCTCCTCCCCCCCACCCCCGATGACCTCAAAAGATCAGGGGGAACAGCAGAGGGGGCAAATAGCCTCATACCACCTGAGGCAAGCAAAATAGATAAGGAGGATTCCTCCTACTGTGGCAGAGGAAAACCAGAAGGAGAGGGGCCTCAGAGTGGTGAAAACTTACACTAGGACCCAGGCAAACCTCAGAGCCAGGAGAGGAGCCCCAAGAGGGGTGGAAACTCACACTAGGATCTAAGCATGTGTCAGCATTCCAGGGGAAATTGCAGGACAATAGGGAAGCTGGGATCACCATCCCCTGAGGTTGCCTTTCTGTCAGTTCAGCTAAGGAGATCTCCCCTGACCAGGCCATCCCTCCCCCACACTTAACAAGCTAACCCCAGGGCAGATCTGGGAAACATAAAACAAAAAGATAAAAAAGAAAAATACCTGCTCTTAGCTTTTTCACACAAGTCAGTTCAACACCAAATTCTGCAGCTTCTAAATGAAAGAACCAGAAGCCACAATACACAATCACTGTCATGAACAAGAAAAAGCAAAAGAAGAGTGAAAAAAAAATAGCATCTTTCTATGGGGACAAAGACCAAAGAGGTCAGTAGTGAGACTATACTTCCATCTGAAACTTAAGAAGGGCCTATGAACTGCTCCCATGCACAAACAGTTCTCATGGAACAGCTGAAGAAGGAAATGGAAAAACTGGCCAATGATTTTAAAAATATGAAAAATGAATTCACTAATGAGAACTACTCTCTAAAAAGGAAAATTGAGCAAATGGAAAAGAAAACACAAAAATTAACTCGAGAAAATAACTCCTTCAAAGGAACAATTGGACAGATGGAAAAAGAGATGCAAATGTTAACTGAAGAAAACAATTTGATAAAAATTAGAATTGGGCAAGTAGAAACTAATGACTCTATGAGACAGCAAAAAATCAGTCAAACAAAATCTAAAGAATGAAAAGGCAGTGGAAAATGTAAAATATCTAACTGGAAAATCAACTGACCTAGAAAATAGGTCCAGGAGAGAAAATTTAAGAATTATTGGCCTACCAGAAAACCACGATGAAAATAAGAGTCTGGAGAATATCTTCCAGGATATCATCAAGGAAAACTGCCTAGAAGTGCTAGATCCAGAGGGCAAAATAGTTATTGAAAGAATTCACCATTCACCTTCCGAAAGGGATCCCAAACTCAAAACCCCAAGAAATGTCGTTGCCAAAATCCAGAACTATCAAGTGAAGGAGAAGCTACTACAGGCAACCAAGAAGAAACCATTTAAATATCGAGGAGCTACAGTCAGGATCACACAGGACTTTGCAGCTTCTACATTAAAAGATAAAAGGAATTGGAAAACAATATTCTGTAAGGCAAAGGAGCTGGGACTACAACCAAGGATCAACTACCCAGCAAAGTTCAGCATAGTATGTCAGGCAAGGAGATGGTCATTCAACAAAGTAAGGGATTTCCAGACCTTCTTGACGAAAACACCAGAACTTAAAAGAAAATTCGATCTTCAAATGCAGATCTCAAGAGAGGCATAAAAAGGTAAACAGGGGGGAAAAAAACTTGTTATTCAATTTGGGCAAACTGTTTAACTCCCTATAAGGGAAGATGATACCTCTTAATCTTCAGAACTGTGTATCTATTATGAAATATAAAATGGATATACATAGAGGGAATGGGTATAAAGTAAATGATGTCTTGTTAAAAATATGTTTTAATCATGTGAAGAGATTATAACAGGAGGTGTGAAAAAGAGGAAGCAGAAAATGGTAAATTACATCACAAGAAGAAGAAAAAATTATACTAGAGGGAAAGAGGGGAGGTAGATGAGCATTTTTTGAGAGGTACTCTCATCTGATTTGGTTCAAGGAGGGAACAATTAACTTAAGTATATAATTCTAACTAGCTCTATAGGCAGTAAGAGGGGAAGGGGGAAGAAAGGGGTGGGGAAGCTAAAATGGAGGGAAGAAGCAGTAAGGGTAAAGGGGAGTAAAAGGGAGGGGGGCTAAAAGAAAGAAGGAAAGTCTGCAGGAGGTGGTGGTGAAAAGTGAAAGCTACTGAGGAGGGGAAGGGAGATGGGAAAACTAAAAGCACAAATGGTGGGAAAGAGGATGGAGGGAAATACACAGATTGTAATCATAACTGTGAATGTGAATGAAATGAACTTTCACATAAAATGGAGACAGATAGCAGAAAGGATTAAGAGCCATAATCCAACAATATGTTGTTTACAAGAAACACATTTGAAACAAGGGGATACACACAGGGTAAAAGTCAAAGGTTAGAGCAGAATATATTGTGCTTCAGTTCATGTAAGAAAAGCAGGAGTACCAATCTTAATCTCAAAGAAACTAAAAGCAGAAATAGATCTAATCAAAAGAGATAAGGAAGGAAACTATATTCTGCTAAAAGGCACCATAGACAATGAAGCAATATCATTATTAAACATGTATTCTCCAAGTGGTATAGCATCCAGATTCTTAGAGGAGAAGTTGGGGAAGTTGAAGGAAGAAACTGACAGCAAAACTATACTAGTGGGGGACTTCAACCTCGCATTCTCTGAACTTGATAAATTTAACCTCAAAATAAATAAATAACCTCAAAAAAAGAAAGAGGTTAAGGAGGTAAATAAAACTCTGGATGAGGTAGATATGATAGATTTCTGGAGAAAACTGAATGGGAATAGAAAGGAATGTACCTTTTTCTCAGCAGTGCATCGTATATATACAAAAATTGACCGTGTGCTAGGACATAAAAACCTCACAATCTAGTGCAGAAAGGCAGAGATAATCAACGCATCCTTCCCAGATCATAATGAAATTAAAATTATATGTAATAAAAGGCCATGGAAAGATAAACGAAAAATCAATTGGAAACTAAATAATCTAATCGTAAAAATGGAGTAGGTTAAGCAACGATTCATAGAAATAATCAACAGCTTCATTCAAGAGAATAACAATAATGGGACAACCTACAAAATCTTATGGGATACTGCAAAAGCAGTTCTTAGGGGAAGTTTTTTATCTTTGAATGCCTACATAAATAAAATAGAGAAAGAGAAGATCAATGACCTGGGCATGCAGCTGAAAAAGCTAGAAAAAGAACAAATTGAAAATCCCCAAGTAAATACCTAATTAGAAATACTGAAAACCAAAGGAGAGATGAATAAAATTGAAATTAAGAAAACTACTGAATTAATAAATAAAACCAATAGTTAGTTTTATGATAAAACTAATAAAAGTGATAAATCTTTGGTCAATTTGATTTAAAACAAGAAGAAAATCAAATTGCTAATATCAAAAATGAAAGGGGTGAACTCGTCTCCAATGAGGAGGAAATTAAACAATAATTAGAAATTACTTTGCCCAACTTTATGCCCACAAATTCGGCAATCCAAATGCGTACATGATATCTAAGTATAAAGATTGATACCATGGACAAAATGGAAGAGCAAAGAATAGTGTATTTATCAGATTTATGGAGAAGGGAAGAATTTT
Source organism: Notamacropus eugenii (assembly GCF_028372415.1). Classification (NCBI taxonomy): domain Eukaryota; kingdom Metazoa; phylum Chordata; class Mammalia; order Diprotodontia; family Macropodidae; genus Notamacropus; species Notamacropus eugenii. The sequence goes on along the minus strand of NC_092877.1, from coordinate 179,104,495 downwards.
TGACTAAAGAAGAGATAGAAAACATTATGAAGTGCAAGATGGATAATTTTGATTACACTAAACTGAAAAGTTTCTTCACAAACAAACCCAATGCAACCAAAATTCGGAGAGATGTAGTAAACTGGGAAAGAATTTTTACAGCTAATCTCGGGGATAATAGCCTCATTTCTAGAATATATAGAGAACTAAGTTAAATGTACAACAATACAAATCATTCCCCAACTGATAAATGGTCAAAGGATATGAACAGGCAATTTTCAGAGGAAGAAATTAAAGATATTTATAATCATATGAAAAAATGCTCTAAATCATTTTTGATTAGAGAGATGCAAATCAAAGCAACTCTGAAGTACCACACCACAGCTATTAGATTGGCAAACATGACAGATAAGGAAAATGATAAATGTTGAAGAGGATGTGGGAGCATTGGAACACTAATTCATTGTTGGTGGAGCTGTGAGTTCATCCAACCATTCTAGAGAGTGGTTTGGAACTATGCCCAAAAGCCTACAAAAAATGTGCATACCTCTTTACCCAGAAATATCACTTCTAGGACTGTATCCCCAAGAGATCATAAAATGGTAAAGGGTCCCACATGTAAAAAATATTTATAGCAGCACTCTTTATAGTTGCCCCAAACTGGAAAACAAGGGGATGCCCATCACTTGGCGAGTGGCTGAATAAATTATGGTATATGAATGTAATGGAATACTATTGCACCATAAGAAATGATGAACAAGAAGACTTCAAAGAGGCCTGGAAAGACTTATAAGATCTAATATTTAGGTAAAAGGAGCAGAGCCAGGAGAACTTTGTGCACAGCAACGACCACAGTGTGCAAGAGTTTTTTTTCTGGTAGACTTGGATCTTCATATCAATGCAAAGACACACACACACACACACACACACACACACACACACACACACACACACACACACAAATTCCCAATGGTCTTCTAAGGCAAAATGCCTCCCACATTCAGAAAAAGAACTATGGAATTCAATCGCAGAATGTAGCAGATCGTTTGTGTGTGTGTGTGCGTGTGTGTGTGTGTGTGTGTTTGTATTATGTTTTGGTTTGTTATATGATTTCTTCCATTTATTTTAGTTCTTTTACACAGCATGAATATGGTGAAAATATATTCAATGGGAATGTATGTGTAGATCCTACATAGAATTGTATGCCGTCTTGGGGAGGGAGGGTGGGGTGTAGTTAGGGGGGAAAATTCTAACTTTTATGGTAGTGATTATAGAATATCAAAAATAAAAATGAATAAATAAATAAATAAAAAGAGAAGAGAAATAAAAGAAAAAGAAAAGCAACAGCTAATTTAGCTAGATTGGAGAATGGATGGAGGGGAGTAAAGTATAAGAAACCTGGAATAGGCCAGATTGAGATTCTTTCATTGTCACTATTCTCATTAGCTATGCACTTTCCCAATCCCACTTTACCTCCAGTTCAATGAAAGTATATCAATACGATAAAGAACATCTATAAATAAACAAAAATACAAAATCTTTCTCATTTAACTTGTCAAATACTATTTTTCATGCCCTCTAAGACTACTCAATTCACAGGATTCAAAAGTTTATTCATTAATTGGCCTGTGATTTGACAAGTAGTACAGAAAATTGAACAAACATTTTTTTGAACAGTGATAAGTCGAACAGCTTAAGCTGATTCTCCTCCTGCTTTTCAAATTATCAAGTTTAAAAGTGAATGGAAAGGAAAGAATTGGGTAAGCTTTATAATTAAATAATCTCATAAAGATGTTTTTCAATGTAACAATTTAGCATTTGTTTTAATTGTGGTACCCTTTTAGCGCATGAGACTAGGGACTATGTATGCTTAATTGTTGGATTTGCAAAGACGTTCTTCTCTCATGTATGACAAAGCAAAAAAGAAACCAAAACCAAAACTGCCCTGCCTTCCATGAGCTTAATTTTACTGTGTGAACTGTAGTGGCTACATCATGCTTATATTTTCCTTAACTTTTCAATCAAAAGTTACCTTCTTTCAAGAGTTAAAGTCACTTTTCTTAAGTTCTAATGATTTGGCTTGCATTAAACTATTTCTGTAACTCATATTTCAAAGTAGTCACATCTTTACATCACTCAACAAAAAAATGACTCTGAAAAGACAGGTTTTCTACTGATATAAACTTTCAGAAGAATTAAATATAATGACTAATTTACAATATTTTTTAAAAAGAATTTGGATATTAAAAGAAGTCAAACAATTGAGAAATGTCAGTTTAGCTGCAGGCTATTTGGCTCTTATCTGATATTAGCAAATCCAAAACTGAGCTGGTATTAATTTCATTCCAAGTAACGATAACAATAGGAAGGGGATATAATTTTTAGAATATACTGACAATTCCATATTACCTAAACTTTGATTGGAGGTGTTATTTAGTGGGTTTTTCTTCTTAGCCTATAAAAAAAAAGCAAATAAAATATCTCACATCTAATTTCATTAAATAATTAATGATTGAAAGGATATTCATATCTAGATAAATATGTACTCTCTTAAGCTATGGTAAGAATCTACATGTTCATTCATAATAAATTAACTAATTAAAAATGATCTTTTCATCATCTCAGAAACATAATTCCCTGGATAGTACACATTCTTTTCAATATACTTGAATGTATACCAAGGTTTCCAAAAGGAATGACATTGCATTATTATGGCATTTTTGTAATTACAGATTTTTTAAAACATCCATGTATTTGAAGGACATTTGTTAAACTTGTGAATGGTCAGTTTATTATTGTTCCTTCCATAGATTATCTGGAGCAGCTTATAAATTACAAGCACAGTATTTTATTAGTTGCATTGATACTAAAATCTAGAATTAATGACTACCCATTAATCCAATAACAAGTGCAATTTAAAACTGTGAATTCATTGGAATATTTGCTGAAGAATTTTCTTGACTTTCTTTCAAAGTTAATGAATTATATATATATATATATATATATATATATATATATATATATATATATATATATATATATATATATATATATATATATATATATATATAAATTTCATTATGCTGACTCTTACACAAAGACAAAATGCCTTCAGCTAAAAAAAAAATATGTTCATTGTGTGTGCACATATAAAGATGAATATAATCATTCCATAGTGACAATTAATGCAAATTACAAATCTTTTAGTTCATTTTAAAAACAATTCTACTTCAAGAACTCTTTAAAATACCACAGATTTGTATATACTGAAGACAGGGGTTAGACATTTTCACAAAGGAACATTTTTACATTCTCTATATCAACTTTATACTCATCTGGAATAAAGGAGCATACAGAAGTATGAAATAATAAACAAACTTTGGCTCTTGCACTAGCAAATAAAATCTTTGTCCTGTAAAAATACCAATACAAATTTCTTAATATGTAGCCTTATTTTTAAGTGAGACTTGGATAATTTAAAATGTTGGAAAACAAAAGACAGGTAATAGAAATAGACAATATAGATGCCATCCTCAAACCATTTTGAACCTCCAATACCCAAGAAACCCTAAAACATGGATTGGTCAATCAGCAGAGAATTTTTGGCCCACTTTGAGCTTAACTTACCATGATACTTTGCATGCTTTGGCATAAGAATCATGTTTTGCTCTCTGAATGAACCCAATATCCCTTTCTGTGTCAGCAACTACATGAGCAGATGAATCCAACTAGGAGCATTCTTCTGTTTGTGATGGCCAAGGGACTTTTCTTATGTCTTCTTATCTTATGTTGAGATGGCTCCAGAGGAGCAGTGGTGACTTGTACAACCCTCTCTCACTCAAAGCAAAGTCAAGTGTAAATCATGTCAACATTTTTTTTGATGGCATGGTCTTCTTCAGCAACAAAGGATGAACACAATCCTCTGAGTAAATGCAGCTGGCTGAATGGGGACCCAGCTAGCTGAGTAACTCAGCTCCTCCTCTCCTGTCTGCCTCCCCTTCCCCTTCCTTCTCCTCTCCAAAGTGTGAGAGATGATCTCAGAGGATCTTTACTAGGAGTGAAGCCTCTTCAAGGGGTTGTTTCTTGTCTTATTGAAACATTTGCAGCAGGTTGATCTTGCAGAAGAAATGTTTCAACATATTCTGTACTCTCCCAATACACCCCCCTTCACTTTCCCAGACTGCCCTCTGCATTTTCCGAGCCTTTCCCCCCTTGTTTTTAGATACATAGCAAGGAGGAATAACACCTCCCTCCCACTTCTTTTTTTTTAAGGCTAATGTGTGAAATTGTTTTGTTGTTGTTGTTGTTGTTATTGTTGTTGTTGTTGCTGTTCTCTGTTGCTGGGGTAGATTGTCTCAAATAAATTGTACCCTCAGGGCTAACACCAATGAGCCCTAAGGAAGGGGGTTATGGAGGGAGGATTGAGGTTAGGGTCTATATAAACTGTTGAGCTAAACACAGCTCTGCTCTCTTTGGTTGGCACCACTTTTTGGGTGCTCTGGGGGAGCCCTTTCTCAAGAAAGTCAATAAACATACTATTCTTTTTGCTAATATCTCTGAGTCTCTGACTCATTGGTAAAGGTCTCTGTGCCTCACACAAAATAAGGCAAATTTGCATGGCCAAAAGATGCCCAGCTGACTTGGGTTTTACTGGCTCCTTTCCTTTCCTTTCTTCTTTCCTTCCCTTCCCTTCTCTTCTGTTCCTTCCCTTTCCTTTTTCTTTCCCCAAACTTTAAACCTATTGCACTCTGAAGCTGGGATGCCAATGGACTTGTGCCTAAGGGCTCCTCTGGACCCTCCTTGCTTTAGAGTGATTACCAATAGTAACTATTGCTGCTTCTCACCCAACCTGATGTCTTTCTTTTTCTCGGTCTCATTAAAAGGGCCATGCCCTGGCTACCTCTTAAACAGGTCTATTCAATGAATGGATGCTGCCTCACCCTAAGTGAGTATCTGAAAAGACCTTGGCCTAAAGGGCCCAAGAACCCCCAGTGCATCCTGGATCATCACCAGACGTCCTGAAGAATATCTGATCACTGGATTCAGATGGCGCTGGAGGAGAAGTAAGGTTGGTGCCTTGCACAGCCCTCCCTCACTCAAAACAAAGTCAAGTACAAGTCATGTCATCATTTCTCTGATGACGTGGTCTTCTTTGGCAACGAAAGATGAACGCACAATGCTATGTTATGTCAAGTTAATGGTAAAAGAAACACAGACAACCTGAATTTATAATTTCAGTTGACCTTGAGATTCTCCTATCTTATCATATTTACAACTTACCCAATTAAGAATTTCCTTCATCATACCATGGTTAACACATCTAGAGGTTATAATTTTAGTGGACGTAGGCATCCTGAGCCAGAAAGGGAGGGAAAGGTGAGAGGGACTTGCTCCGAAGACATAATATCTGCTTTGACCATCCTTGAATTCATTGTCTGCAATGAGCTCCCTTGCATATCTCTATATGCATGTGCTGCAAGCTTTAAAAGAAGTAAGCACTCACACACAGCGTAATTTTGTTTGTCTTTCTAAGGATGAATTTGGTCATGGTTGACAATGACATAATAATTACTTTCCTTGTTCAAAAATATTTAATTGCCATTTATGTATTCTTATTTAATACCAAATTTGTAGTAACTATATTACATAAATATATGCATTTATTTTTACCTCCTAACTGCAAAATAAATAAATAAATCCCAGGAAGAACCAAGGGGGAAAAAGAAGGAAAATTTACACTGCTTGAACACACACACACACACACACACACACACACACGTGTATTTCAAACTCTCAACAATGAAAATATGAAGACACAAAGAGAAATCATTCTTCCAAAGAAGGAAAAGGAGTAGTTTGAATAGATCATAGTGAATGTATATTGAATTCATCTATTAACTAAGATTTTAAAATAATATGCAGAAAAGATAGAAGAGGACAGGTAGCTTAAAACAAATATAGAAATATGATATGGGCCTATAAAATTCACCAGGATTGTTAAATTTCAGAAAGGAACTGGGTATTGCAAGAATTACTTACAACATTAAATTGATTTAAAAAAAAACTATATCAAGAAAATGAAAAAGATGAAAGCAAAAAGGTAGCTCTTCAGAAAAGATAGGTCTAAAATAATGAATGACTAAGGGGAGACAATTACTAAATTCTTATTTTGTTTCTGTTTTCTCTAAAAAGAATTAGCTTTCTTCTAGAAAAAACAGAATAAAAATAATTAAGAGGCAGGGTAAGTCTCAGATAAGGAAGGAGACCATAAAATATTTCCAATATTTGAGTGTTCAAGTTAGCAAAGTGAGCTTCATTTGGAGGCACTGAAAGAACTAATTGTTATGTGAAAGATGATGGAGGATAAGAAGAGTAACAATTTACAAGAAAGCAGTACACAGTCTATTTTCCAAGTTCTCACTTTGACTGAGACAAAGCCCATTCAGTGATTAGGTCTCTTTAAGAAGTGAGTCAACAACCTGCCCCTTTAATAAACAAAAAAGAAGTCAAATTGGGAGGGGAAGACCCTCTAAGTTGCTGACTGAAAGAGAGACAATTACTATTTCCATCTACTCTGAGCCACTAGGGCCCCCAAAATAGCCATTAAGTGGTGCTTGGGCAGGGATCTATTGTTGGCCAATCAATGAAAGTCAGGGTGAATTGGGTTGCAGTCATGGTCTTTAAGAAAGAAATCTAGTCAGTGAACCCTGAAATAACTAGCTAGGCTTCAGTCTTCAAAGTTTACCTTCCTTTGGGCAGAATACCCTCAGGCATGGGCATGACATCCCCTGTGAGGGGAGGTAAGGACAGGGGAGGGTAGGAGAGACCAGGGGCAATGAAAGGAAAGGAGAAATGAGGAAGTCATGAAACCCACAACATCATTTTCCTGATCTCATGGTCCTCTTCAAGTGCAAAGAACAAATCACAACATGTAGGTACTCCAAGCTGCCCCAATGGGGATTTAACTGGCCAGTTACAGCCTGGCAACTCAGCACCTCCTCTCCCCTCCCCATGTCTCCCCTTATGTGCCCTCCCCTTTTCTCCCCTTCCCTCATGTCCTTACCTGAGAGTGTTGGGGCAGCTAGATGATGCAGTGGATAGAGCACCAGTGCAGGAGTCAGGAAGACCTGAGTTCAAATCTCACCTCAGACACTTGACACTCACTAGCTATGTGACCTTGGGCAAGTCATTCAATCCCAATTACCTCATCCTGGGTCATCTCCAGTCATTCTGATGTACATCTGGTCACTGGATTCAGATGGCTCTAGAGGGGAAATGAGGCTGGTGACCTGTACAGCCCTCCCTCACTCAAAAAAAAAAAAACAAAAACAAAAATCAAGCGCAAGTCATGTCCTTATTTCTCTGATGGCATGGTTTTCTTCAGCAATGAAGAAGAAACACACACCTGAGAGTGTTGACCAAAGAAGGATGAATTTTGTTTTCAGCCATCAAGTCTGAGGGTCTTCCCCTGCCAGTTTCATTATTTTTTTGTTAAAGGGTACATCACTTGAGTCACTTGTTAAACAGCCCTAATCACTGAATGGGCATTGCCTCAGTCAAAGTAAGGAATCAAAAAAATCTTAATTTCATAAGGTGAGAGGGAGGTAGAGCCAAGATGGCAGAGGAGAAAGACACACATATGCTGGCTCTCAACACACAACCCATATAATACTTGTAGAAAGGGCCTCTCAACAAGTTTCGGAACAGCAGAAGTGGAGAACAACAGAGTGGAGGAGATTTCCAGCCCAGGGTGATGTGAAAGGCCCATGGGAAACATCAGTTGCACTGGACAAGGAGCAGAGATCATCCCAGACTTGGGGTGCTAAACAACTTGGGGAGGAAGATGCCTTGGGGGGGGCAGAATCTCCTTTCCAGTCGCAGTAAAAGTGGTTTGCAGATCCTTCAGTCACAGGCACCAAAGGTCAGTGACAGGGTTTTTTCCATCTGGCTGAAAAGGGAGAAGGACCTTCCCCTAGCTCTGACCTTAGGCAGGGGCTGCAGAAGCCACATCAGGCACGTAGCAGCAGTTCCCACAGCAGCTCCTACAGCAGCTCCCATCCATTGTTGGATCATAAAACCCCTGGGGGCACTGAGGAGCTGATTATTACCTCAACCCTGGCTAGAAGCTCTGAGAGAACTGATCTTTATCTCTCACTGAACAGTGGCCTGCCCATGCAGCTTATCTGAATCTCAGCCCCCAGTGTTGGCTTGGTGGAACTAGAGGCCAGGTGGCTGTGGAGAGGAAACTCTACTAAGATTCTGGGCACAAAATATCTCTCACTGCTCCCAGACCAGTGTAAATGCTTGATTGTGCCATCTTGGAGGAACTGAGATCTTACAGATTCCCAGAGTATACCCTGTTCTTGACAAAGGACCCAAAAGTCAAGTAACTAGTTGGGAAAATGCCCCAAAAAGGGAAAAAAAATAAGACTATACAAGGTTACTTTCTTGGTTATCAGGTATTTTCCCCCATCCTTTCAGATGCGGAAGAACAATGCTCACTATCAGGGAAAGACATAAAAGTCAAGGCTTCTGTGTCCCAAACATCCAAAACAAATATTCAATGGTCTCAGGCCATGGAAGAGCTCAAAAAGGATTTTGAAAATCAAGTAAGGGAAGTGGAAGAAAAATTGGGAAGAGAAATGAGAGAAATGCAAGAAAAGCATGAAAAGCGGATCAACACCTTGCTTAAGGAGATCCAAAAAAGTGCTGAAGAAAATAACATCTTTAAAAATAGGCTAACTCAATTGGCAAAAGAGGTTCAAAAAGCCAATGAGGAGAAGAATGCTTTAAAAAGCAGAATCAGCCAAATGGAAAAGGAGGTTCAAAAGATCACTGAAGAAAGTAGTTCTTTCAAAATTAGAATGCAACAGATGGAGGGTAATGACTTTATGAGAAACCAAGAAATCACAAAAGAAAACCAAAAGAATGAAAAAATGGAAGATAATGTGAAATGTCTCATTGGAAAAGCAACTGACCTGGAAAATAGATCCAGGAGAGACAATTTAAAAATTATGGGACTACCTGAAAGCCTTGATCAAAAAAGGAGTCTAGACATCATCTTTCATCAAATTATCAAGGAAAACTTCCCTGAGATTCTAAAACCAGGGGACAAAATAAATATTGAAAGAATCCACTGATCACCTCCTAAAAGAGATCCAAAAGAAGAAACTCCTAGGAACATTGTGGTCAAATTCCAGAGTTCCCAGGTCAAGGAGAAAATATTGCAAGCATCTAGAAAGAAACAATTCAAGCATTGTGGAAATACATTCAGGATAACACAAGATCTAGCAGCTTCTACACTAAGGGATCAAAGGGTATGGAATATGATATTCCAGAAGGAACTAGGACTAAAACCAAGAATTACCTACACAGAAAAACTGAATTTAATACTTCAGGGGAAAAAATGGTCTTTCAATGAAATCGAGGATTTTCAAGCATTCTTGATGAAAAGACCAGAGTTCAAAAGAAAATTTGACTTTCAAACACAAGAATCAAGAGAAGTATGAAAAGGTAAACAGTAAAGAGAAATCATAAGGGATTTACTAAAGTTGAACTGTTTACATTTCTACTTGGAAAGACAATATTTGTAACACTTGAAACTTTTTTTCAGTATCTGGGTAGTTGGGGGGATTACACACACACATACACAAACACACTCACATACACATATGCACAGAGAGAGAGAGACAGAGACAGAGAGAGAGACAGCACAGGGTGAATTGAATATGATAGGATCATGTCTTAAAAAAATGAAATTAAGGGGTGAGAGAGAAATATATTAGGAGGAGAAAGGGAGAAATGTAATGGGGCAAATTATTTCTCATAAAAGAAGCAAGTAAAAGACTTTTCAGTGGAGGGAAAAAGGGGGGAGGGGAGAGAAAAAACATGAAGCTTATCCTCATCACATTCGACTAAAGGAAGGAATAAAATGCACACTCATTTTGGTATGAAAACCTATCTTACAATACAGAAAAGTGGGGGAAAAGGGCGATAAACAGGGTGACGGGGATGATGAAAGGGAGGGCAGTGGAAGGAGGGAGCAATTAGAAGTCAACACTCTTGGGGAGGGACAGGATCCAAAGAGAGAATAGAAGCAATGGGGGCAGGATAGGATGGAGGGAAATATAGTTAGTCTTACACAATACGACTATTATGGAAGTCATTTGCAAAACTATATTGAATTGCTTGCCTTCCCAATGGGAATGGGTGGATAGGGAGGGAGTAAGAGAAGTTGGAACTCCAAGTTTTAGGAGCAACTGTTGAGTATTGTTGTTGCATACAACTAGGAAATAAGAAATACAGGTAATGGGGTATAGAAAGTTATCTTGCCCTACAGGATAAAAGATGGGAATAAGGGAAGATAGGGATGTTAGAAGGAAGGGAAGATTGGTGCTAGGGGTAATTAAAATGCTCAAAGTTTTGGGGTGGGGGTAGGGGAGAAATGGGGAGAAAATTTGGAACTCAAAATTTTGTGGAAATGAATGTTGAAAACTTATTTAAATAAATTTAAGTACAAAAAAAAAAAGCAAAACAAAAGGCGAGCATTTCCCATTGCATCTTGGGCCATTTCCAGTTGTCCTGATCTGTACCTGGTCACTAGGCTCAGCTGACTCTGGAGGAGAAAGTAAGGTTGCTGACTAGGCACAAAAGTCCCTCACTTCAATCCAATTCAGCTGCAATTTCCACTTGAATAGACACTGTTATCACAACTTTGAAATCTCTAGACCTTTCAAAGTTGACAATGTCACCCCCAGAAGAAAAGTAAAGAAATCCGGCAGCCCTCAACATTAAAGCATTTAGTGGAGTCCATGTTCCATATCTGGAGCAGCAACAAAGTGACTTTAAGACAAAAGACCTTCCTCCCCTCCTCACTCTAATTATATCGTGAAACTTGGAGGACTACAATCAAGGGACCAAGTGCTTCTCTTACATGGACTCCTTGGAATCAACAGTCCTTCCAGCATAATGATCAATTTGAGAACTTTCAATAATAAGTGTTACAATTCTTAAAGCTTCCAATTGGCTAGAAAGAATATTAATGGAGTGTATTCCAAAGGGGAAAGGTTGCCATTAACTCTCTTACAAGCAAGAAAAAAAAGTGTTATAATATGTAAAAATGTTTAGATTCTTGTTTAAATGATCAGGCCCAATGCCTGCTTGAAAGGAGTTTTCTAATAGAGTAATCCAGAAATATGACCTTGACCCTTTGCTTTTTAATATTTTGATCTGTACCACCACAGCAGAGGGGATCAAGAGTGGGCTTTGGATCCAGTAATATTTGGATTGTCTTATGTTCTGAGTCACATTATGTAACCCTAAACAAGTCATTAATCTCTCAGTGTTTTAAGCAAGTCTTTAAGTCTAGAAATTGGACAGGTGCTGTATGCATCAGAGATGTAAATAAAGACAAAGAAAGTGCTTTTGTATTTGGAAATAACATAAAAGTAGGAGAGATGGTAAGCACATTGGTTGATGGAGAATCCAAAAATATCTTAACAGACTAGAATATTAAACTAATCTAATGAGATGAAACTATATGGGAATAAATATTATATATATATGTATACGTATATATATATATATATATATATATATATATATATATATATATATATATATATATATATACACTTCATCACTAAAAAACAGGAGAGGAGTAGTTAAAAACCAGATCTTCTGAACATAATCTGAGGGTTTTAGTTGATTATAAATTCAAATAGTCTCAGTAGGTAATATAGTAGATTGAAAAAAATGTTTTGTAAACTTAGGATTCAGAAATCCAGTGTCCAGACGGAGGAAGATGGTATCTTTAGTGTATTTCATGTTGGACATATAATCTCTGGAATGCTTTGTTCAGGTCTTGAGTGTCATGTTATAAGGGGACACTTAGAAACAGAAGAGCAGAAAAATAAAGATATTGAAGAACTTCAAGCTCATTCCATACGGGCATCAACTGAAGGCAGGGGCAATACTTAGCTTAAAAAGAGGCAATATAGTGGAGAATACAGTAGATGTATTCAAGATTTGCAAGGCTTTCATTTACAAGATGGATTTAATTTCAGCAAGCAAAAGGTCTCAGTGATTGCTGCTACCAGTGGATCTGGAGCTCAAATAAAGTACAAATGCTTCTCAAATCTGTAGCACTGCTCTCCATACACACCATTAAACTCACTGAAAATCTCAGAAACACATGAAGGACAACTGTCAGCAAAAAAGAGTGCTGACTCAAACATTTTGCCACTTGTCCTTACACTAACCAATTTTCCTCCCCTACAGTATTATCTCTCTGGACACATGAGAGTTGACCACCAAAAACCATGCCCCTCATGTGACCTTGGGGAAAATGGAAAGTCAACTAACTTCATTTCAACATCTTTTCACAATGTGTGGGTGGGATTGAAAAACATAAATATAATAATTTAGTTGTTTGTTCTTCAAAGTACGAAATATTCCATGTTAGTTACTAGTTCCATTACAGTCTCTTTCCATCATAACTAACATAACACATCTCCATCATGTCTAACACAATACTCCCCAACAAATACCTTCTACAAAATCAAGCTTGCTTTATTAATGTCTATTTCATTGTCCATACCTATTGAAGTACACTAAATATAGTAGATGACAAATGTTCTTTGAATGGAATCCAAAGTTTTTCCTATCCTAGAAATTTTCTCTCTGACAAGAAAGTTCTGCTTTCTCTTCTCCACTGATATACTCTATCAAATATACTTTTCAATATTATACAGTTTTAAACTTGTGTATGGCTATTAAAGAAAGCTTGTTGTAGTAGAAAGAGAATAGGTCTTGTAGTCATGAAGACTGTGGTCCAAGCCCTACTTCTGATACAGGATGTCTGTATAAAACTGAGCAAGTCATTTAACCCTTAGTGTCCACAGGAAATGAAGATTAAATTACAAAAAAAAAGTACTGACTCTAATCAGTAGGTAGTGTGCTAATAAGTACAATTTCTTTAAAGTCTTTAAGAGTAAAATGGTGATATTTCTGTACAACATTCCGAAAAATATTGAAATTTTTCAATATAAAATTTATTTTCATAACAAGAAATGATTTGTAGGTGCTTCAATGAAACATTGAATGTTAGGAACAGGACATCTTTTCCATATTTCAATATCAACTGTATGACATGTCACATAGTATCAAAATACCAAAATTCTGGTTTCTCCTTTAAAAAAATAATAAATGATACTTTCTACATGAATTATCCTCTCTGTATTTCAGGAACAAAGGCTACATTTCACTTTTTCTCTACATGAGGCAATGAATAAAAGATCACAGATAAAAGAAAACTAGTAAATCAGCATTTGCATTGTATTGATGTTTACTGGAGGATAAATTCCCTTAGAATATAGAGGTAAAATCACATTGTTGTGTTGAAAGTGCTGCTTTGGAATAACGTAGGTTTTAAATGCCCATTCTTGTTAAAAAACTGATCTGTAATGCATCTTACAAGAAATTACAGAAAGGAAAAGAAAGAAAAACATAATTACTATTATATTTCATTAGGTCTTAGAAAGCAGAGGGCAAACCTGGTAATATTGAAAGGATTTTTTTTTCTGATTGATGATAGCTAAGAAAAATGTGTGCCTTTATTACTTTCACTCTGGAATTAGAACAATAGGTAAAGTTTAGCAAAGTTCTTTTATTTTTTTTTCCATACTGGGCTTTCATTTCTTTAAGTTCCAATTATTTTGAGAAATATAAAATGCCTCCAGATTATGTTCCCTCCACCTCAACCAAGCATGACAACACGAATAGAAAATAGCTAAAAATTAAATTGAGGTTTATTTTTGTGTGATACTAACGCACATGAAAAGTTTATCCAATTGTTAAAAATAGAGAATTTTGGGTGAACATAACTGGGAAAGAAGCCTAAATTTGATATCAGTGTCTGCTGCTAAGATGTGAAATTACAGCCTAGTTCCATCCCCAATAAAACATGTAGAAGCAGTAAGTACCAAGGAAAGAGGAAAAATAGTATTTCAGAAGTGGGCAATTTTAGAGAATAACCAATGTCTTAGAATCTTAAAACTGAAGAGCTCCTTGTTTTCATCAGGATGCAATGTTAAATTGTAAACTGGAAAATCCAATGCTGGCTCCAAGAAGTTATTCTCAACTTCTCGTCCAGGACAACACAAGACCTGGAGGCATTTAATTCCTTGCCCTACCTCCCTATAGATTAGAACCCCTCACCATAAGATCCAAAAAGAACCTAACAGTTATTGGCTTTTATGGTAGAATGAAAGATGGTCATGGGGAGATGTATTTGCATTCTCTGCAATTTGCTGAACAGATGACACTAGAAGAAAAGTGATGGAAAAGAAGTAGCTGGTACATTACATATTTCCTCATCATGAGATATTTCTAATATTGTTACAACAGCATTGCTTCAAATTTAACGCATTAATTAAAATATTTAGAGATGTAAACCAGTGGTCCCTAATTTGGGGTCTGTGAACTTATTTTGTTTTGCATAATGTTGTAATAACTATTTTTGCAATCTTATGTCTTTTATTTTATATCTTAAAAATATCAGTTTCTTAGATGAGTTCAATATGCTTCATTAGCCTGCCAAAGGGGTCCATAGCACACATGCTCAAAAGTTTAAGAATTCCTAGTGTAAATAAAATAATAGAACCAGAATATTATTTTGAAAAGAGTCATTTTTAAAAACTACAAAAGACAAAAAATGTTGTTTGAAAAGGACCTCAGAAAATAAAGCAAAACATCAGTATTTGATGGAATAGAAGAAACTTAAAAAGAAAGACAAGATGATGACTAAATTGATGGGTATTGCAGGTACTAAACTAATTTACTATTATATAGGCTGACAAAAATACTACATCAGACTTACATCAATGCATACAATCACTATTAATTTACAGAACTGAGTTTTCTATTCAATAATTCAAAAATCAACCCCTCTAACAACAGATGACCAACTTGGCTCTCACAGGCACTGGCAAACATGTTACCCACCCTTTCTCATGACAAATATCTTTCTCTGCTCAGCTGGAGACCATATGCCTCTTCTTGATGTAGCATCCCAGCAAGCCACAGTCAATCAGAACAGCTCTTAAGTGACATAGGAAGATCAAATTTCTAATTTCAAATCATAAGAACCTATTCTAATTGATATCTTGGTGCAGATCCATAAGTAGGATCTCTGGTGGGTTTTATGGTTATGAATATAGGAATGTATATATTAAACCTAAATTCTAATTGCTGATCAATTAGCTTATGACAAAGGCATAATATCATAGTTTTAGGGTTTTTTTTTTTCAATATAACATCATCATGTGTTTACCAGATTTATGGAATATACAGCAATACCAAATAATAGGCAAGCATCTATCTCATTACAGAAAAACAACTTTCACAACAACTACAAAAATATGAAATGTCAGTTTTTTTAATGGAGTTTTTATAGAACTCCCTTCCTCTCTCCACAATCCAGTGACTGCTGACAATTTGATCTCTAATTCCTCTGCCTCTTTAAAAATCAACCAGTTCTTCTGGTAATTCTTGGTTCATATATTACTGAAGCTCAGCTAACTTGCATCATATTAAATACAATATTGCTCCATAATTAGCAACATGTATTTTGCCAGGCCTAGAGGCCTGTATTGGGCTACCCGAGTCTTTCTTACCTGTCCCAGGTCTTCGGTTGGCCAAACCGGATAAACGTATGAGAGAAAGGACGTTCCAGAGTCGAACAGGGGTTGAGCTTTATTACAGGGTCTGGGTTACAAGTGCAGCGGAGTCTTCCTTAGGAGGAAGAGGGGGAGATTTCCTAAGGAGGCTAAGCTTAAGGGATTGGAAGTAGAAGTACAAGCGGGGAGAGAGGGGGAGGGGAGAGAGGAAAGAAGAGGAGTGGAGCCTACTGTCCTCTTGGCTCCACACGTGCTAAGAGAGAACTTTCAGGCTTCCTCAATCCTACTTAACCTTCAGCCGCACAGTTTGCATCTCAATACCGTGCTGTTAGGTAACTAGGTGTGCTCCAATCTGGGACAATCTCGAGGGCAGGGAGACTCCACCCATCACGTATCTCCCGGGGAGAGGCGGAAATACCCGAGCTAACCAAGCTAGCTCAGTCTGACCTTCTCGAACCCCCGCTGTTCATGGAGGGCCTCGTAAGACTCTAAGATTTAGAAGTCCCACTTTTACCCGCCCGAGACCGTCCACACGGAATTGAGCTTCCAATCCCAACAGTATTTATCCCAATTAAAAAAATACTAAATTGACATTTTTAACTTAGTTAACATTTTTATTCCCACTACAGGAAGGAAAGAAAACATCTGCTTTTCTTGGAAATAAGATTCTGTCTTTTGGATGTAGTCTATATTTTGGAATATATGGAGTAGTACTGAATTAATATCAAGCAAATGTTCACTGGTGATGCTTTTCAGTAGTTTGAACAAAAATAATTGTGTGTGGTGATACTATATTAATTCCTAGATAAAGAAAAGGAGAAAAGTTTTCAAGAAATTATTTTAAACATGGATGCTAGTATGTAAATAAGAAGGAAAAAGAGGGAGTCTTAAGGGATATCTTATTAACATTATTTCCTTGTAGTATACTACAATGAAAATAATATTGCATGCCTTTTTGTATCCATCATTATGAATGTCCAACAAGCACATTTTAGCAAATTACAATGTGACTGCTCTCTGTATTTTTTTAATTGGGATAAATACATTTTGCTAATTATGGAGCAATATTGGATTTAATATGCTGCAAGTTAGCTGAGCTTCGGTAATACATGAATCAAGAATTACCAGAAAAACTGGTTGGTTTTTGAAGAGGCAGAGGAATTAGAGATCAAATTGTCAGCAGTCACTGGATTGTGGAGAAAGGAAGGGAGTTCTATAAAAACTTGTACTTCTGCTTCATTGTCTGAACTAAAGTCTTTGACTACATGGATCACCACAAAATGTGATAATTCTAAAAGAGTTGGGAGTACCATATCATCTTACCTATCTCCTGAGTAACCTGTATGCAGGTGAAATAGCAAAATTCAGAGCCAAACATTGAACAGCTGATTGGTTTAAGATTGGAAAAGGCATACAACAAGGTTGTATACTACCATATTATTTAACTTATATCATGAGAAATGTTAGGCAGGACAAACCAAAAGCTGGAATTAATGTTGCCAGGAGAAATATCAACAATCTTATAAATGCAAACTATACTACTCTGGTGACAGGAAGTGAAGAAAAAAATAAGAAGCCTCCTGATTAAAGTGAAAGAAGAGATTGTAAAAGCTGGCTTAAAGTTTAATGTAAAAAAAAAAACCCGAAGATTTTAGCAACTAGTTTTATCACGTCCTGGCAAACAGAAGGAGAAGAAATGGACAAAAGGTGTGACATCTTATATTCTTGCTCAAAAATCGCTACACTTTTTATTTCAGCCATGAAATAAAAAAGATGCTTGTTCCTTATGAGGAAAGTTAAAGCAAGGACATCACCTAATTAACAAAGGTCTATATAATTAAAGCTAAGGTTCTTTTCCAGTAGCAATGCATGGCTGTGATAGTTGGAATGTAAGGAAAGCTGAGTGCTGCAGAATTGACACTGTCAAAGTGTGGTGCTGGAGAAGACTTTTGAAAGTCATTTGGACAGCAGGAAGACCAAATCAGTCAATACTTAAGGGAAACAATTCAAGCTATTCACCGGAAAGTCAAATATTGAAGTAGAGGCCCAAATACTTTGGTCACATAACAAGAAGACTCATTGAAAAGACCCTGTTGTTGGGAAAGATTGAAGGCAAAAGGAAAGAGGCATATCAGAGGGTGAGATGGTTAGATAGAGTCAAGGAAGCAACAAAAATGAACTTGGATAGACTTTGAGAGAAAGTGGAGGATAGAAAGGACCAGCATGCTATGGTCAATGGGGTCATGAAGAGTTAGATAGAACTGAACAACATCAACTATTTTTCAATCACTTTCTTAAATCTAGAAAATCAAGAAAATAATAAATGAAGTCCTGATTTATAGTGTTTTCAGATTTCCAAGGTGTAAATGCACATCCTGAAAATATAGCAATTAGTTCTCACTAGCACATGCCTGGTTTCCTTCTTTTTATATAAACAAGTTTTTCAGAGCTCTGTGATGATATGGTACCTATAGCAGTAAAGAAGAAGACCTAGGGGAAACTAGCTAGAAAGAACTATTATGTTAAACACAGAAATATAATAATATCCTGATGTTCTCTAAATTGAGAGAAATTTAGCTCATTGAGATATAAATAATAGTTTCTCCATAGAAAATAATTAGGAGAATAAAGTAAGAGTTAAAAACGTTTGTCTGAACACAGTCACTTTATATTCCCATTCATTTATTATTTTGTTGTAGGTAAAAATATACATACTTTCAATATGTGAGATGTTCATTCAAAACAAAATATCACAGCTTAAAATATTTCTTTGTTTAATGACTTTATAACTTTATCAAGTGAAAATTAAATTTCCTAATCAGTTGAGAGCAGATAATTTGTTCATAAAATTATAGAATTGCTTCTGATTTAATTGCATTGCCAGACTAATGTGATTTGCTTCAAGTATTTCTATTTGAATTTTTCAAATTAGGTCTATGAACAATTTCAGTACATTCCATTAATTTTAATTGATTGATCTGTTTAATTAGTATCTGAAAAAGTACTTTTAATGAATGTACATTTGGATTGGATGCTAATACTAAAATAAACCAGCTGTATACACTATCTGATTGTTTGCTTATCCATTTGGCAAGTTAAGTGTAGTTTCCTTCATTATAATGTGATATTCTAAAATAGAAATGCCGTGCATTATTTTCTGAGAAATTAATTATAAAATAACAATTTACTTTTTTGACAGATCATGCAACACTACAAAATAAGCATAATTTATTATTCTTAAGTAGTCAAACTAGTCTTATAATGGACATTACAAAGTGTGGCTGTCATTGATGTTCTTAAACTCAGAAATCAGAGTGAGATTTAATTATGTCTCTTTACTAGTAATGAGTAAATTATGAGACAATGAAGATATCTTTATTTCTATCAGGGAAATTCCGTTTGACCTCATCTCAAAAGTAAGCAAATGTATAACTAGTACTAGCTCAAGGATATGTTTTATTAGCTTTAAGAACCATTTTTCTGTACCTTTCACAAATATTTTCTCCAAGTCACTAATATTACATGTAAAACAATTTATCAAACACAATATTAAGTATGTCTGCATATGCACACACACATACCTTCATGTACATATATAGATATATATACACATATATATATATATTATACACATATGTGTTTTAGCTGACAATCAAAGTGCAGAAATTAATTCAGTTGGGAGTTGGATGACCTATTATACATGAAATTCCAATAGAATTTATTTAATTATTTAGATAGTAATAAGAATCTCTTTCTCAAAGTTAAAATTTTCAAGGTGATGACGTTTTGTGTGTGGGTCTTTTTTCTTCTTATCACCCATAAAAATGTATCTTATCATTAAAACTTAGCTTACATGCTGCCTCTTATCAGGCCAATATAAAGCAGAGTCTTCCTATTTTGAATTCCTATGTCGTTATGTTATAGACATATCTCTAATATAAACTTATCTCCAACCAATAACATTATTAATTGAGTTTAATCCAGACTCAGTACAGGATTAGGGTTACCTTCTCCAGTGAACTGCTAGTTCAGCTCAGTCCTGGTGTCAGATTTTCATCTTTATTCTTCACTTGTTATTTATCATTGAGAGAGCAATTCATGCAATCTAGTCTAATAATGAAAATGGTAGCAGCAGCAGCAGCAGTACCAGTATTAGCAAGTAACATTTATATAGACATTTTACTTTTAAAAAGCACCTTACTCATCTCATTTGATGCAGTGTAGGACATTTGTCAAACAGCTTTATGAAAGTACGGATAATTTTAACATAATCTTGGTTTGTGGTATTTGCTAGATTTTGATCATTAGGAAAGTACATGAAAGATTATTCTGGTGGGTTGTCTTTTAATTTTCTTTCTTGATTTTGGGTTTTATATCCACAAAAAGGAAAAATACCAGAAAAGGTACATTTTCAACAGCAAGTTAAACAAAGTTTAATAAGAAAACATAAGCTATGGAGTAAAATTGTATAGGCACTATTTGGCAATACTGTAGCCACGATTGTACATTAAAATTCACTCATTTCATTTCTGCAACAATGATGTTAAAGGTGTTGAGGCTAAAAGTGGATAAACTTGCTACAAGATGACATTGTGGTTTTTTTTCTAAAAAAAGAAAAAGACCTTTAAGTAAAAGGATCTTTGTAATCCTTTGGCAACGCATTTGAAATAGAATTGCCATATTAAAGGTACATTATTCCTTTTTATTTTATAAAAATACACTCCCAATTTGCTGATGTTTTCACTGATAACAAGTGGCTATCAGTAGTGTGGTACCCAGCAGTTTTCAAAAGAAATATAGATATAGAATCTACCACTCCAAGATAAAGGTAATATTCTAATGAATAATAAGGAAGTTTTTTCAAAAGAAACTCATATTATTAAGAGAGAATTTTGAAAATGAATATTTGCAAATGTTTCTATAATTATAATGCATGTCATCTATAAAATTATCAAATCAACACATGTAAAAAGTTTGAAATCTGAATTCTCTAATATGTTTTAAATCTTTCAATGAGTTTTCAATTAATTTCTAATGTAAAAACGCAACTAGATCTTGGTAATTTGCAATAAAACACTTCCTCATCATTATAAGGCATCAGATTAGGACTTTTATAAGGGAAATGTATCTAATTCAACATTATGTATATACATATATGTAGTAAATATACAATATTTTTAGTAATGGTAGTGCAGAAGAAAAGGAACAGAAGAGACACAAAATTCTATGTGAAGTTAGAAGAAGGAAAGATCAATACCAACTGGAGAAATGAGTGAAGGCTTATGGATAAAGTGGCCTTTGAAGCCTTAAAGAAAGTATAGGATTTCAAAACATAATGATGAGAGATTAGAAGAATGAATTTAAGACAAAGAAAATGATTTAAACAAAGTCACAAGAGGGAAAAAAATGTGCAAGCTCACAAGAGATAGCAAGTACTCTAGTCTGTCATTAATAGAAAGTCTATTTTAACTAAGTGAAAAATACTTTTCATTTTTTTAATTATTTATCTTCTCATATTTTACACTTCAATAAAATTCTTGTTTTTTATGCTTATTTCCCTGTCCTCTAATATGCATATTTCTGTTCCAGTCTTTCACTCACTTTCTCCTTTATCAGTATTGAAGATGAAAAAAGTTTCCTTTATTCTAAGAAATAAGAATGTATTAAATCTAGTGATTTCATTTGGTTCATGTGAGAGTCAGACAAATGTAATTACATTTTATTTACCTAGTACCTTCTCTCAATATTGGAATCATTAGCTTTCGTAAGTTACATGCCCTTGCAATATTCTGTTAAAAAGCTGGTTTCATTTGGCTGAAATTCGTTGTGTGTGTGTGTGTGTGTGTGTGTGTGTGTGTGTGTGTGTGTGCATGTGTTGGGTTTTTTTTGTGCAATGATAATGAATTTAATTTGTTATTACATCTTTGTTCAATGAACTCAAAAGACTTGGTAGAAATCACTTTGTACTTTCTACAAATGGAAGAACTAAGGTGCACAGTTGGTGACAACATTTGCAGGCTATCAAAGAATGTTAGTGGGTAGCAAAGTGAGAGGACAGAGCACCAGACCTATAATCAGGAAGACCCTACTTCAGATTCAGCCTTAGAGACTTACTAGTTGTGTGACCCTAAGCAAGTGATTTAAACTCTATCTGCCTCAGTTTCCTTATCTACAAAATAGGAATAATAATAGCATTTATGTCATAAGATCAAATGAGATATTTAGCATTAGCATAGTGCCAAACGTAACAGGAGCTTTAAAAATTCTTGACAAAACATACTTATTGTATTTTCAGCATATTACATTGTAAGGAATATCATCATGGGAATTTGAGAGGTGACCTATGTATAATGCTGAGCTCCTCTGTTTGTGAAATAATGTGTGTTGACTATCTAGATGAGGACTTGTGTACAAATGAAACATCACAAATCATGGAGGCTTTCTATTGGTGAAGTTATTAATGAACTTTATCTGGGCAGCCCAGCTGATCAAAGCCCAAATTAGTTTTCACTTGGTTTTGGAGAGAGATGTTACTCTTGTTGAGGCTTGTGAGGGAAATGAACACTGGTGCTACTTCTGACACTGGGCAAACCTAGATGGTTAGGTAGAACAAGGATAATTTTAGCATAAGCAGCCAATTTTAGAATCTTTCCACTTCCTTTCTTCATTTGTCATCTGACTGCAAAACTTTGGGACTTCTCTAACTTTTACAACATACTCCCTCAGATATCTCCCAGAGGTCCTCTCCTCTCCTACCACTTTTCAGCTTCCTTTTTATTTTGTCTTCTTTCATTATATTATAAACTCCTTGATGGCAGGGAATGTCTTTTTTTCAGACTTGTATCCCCAGAGGATAGCACAGTGCCTGGCACAAAGTAGGTTCTTAATAAATGATGATTCCTATTGAGTATGGAATGAATGAAATCTGCATGAGATTTAAATGCCACAGGAATGAGAAAAGTAAAATCTTTCTGACCCCAAGTTTGGTTGGGCAGGGTTACTATAACTACCAGACATGGTTATGGTCATGGGTTATTGAAATATTCCACCACAGCTCTTAAGAGAGTTATTTAGGTAACCTCTTAGGGAACATTTGACATAATTAATGACTCCTGAATAAGTGGGAATATTATCTTGGATGGAAGATAGCCATTTCAGGTGTCTGAAATACAGTCATAACTAAAGTAGTGTTAAGTGAAGCATTGTCACCAGGGCAAAAAAATGTAGAGTTTGTCAAAAAAAAATCCCTGTAAGCAAGTGGAAGGAAGATGACAGAAAAATAGTGCCACCAATGCTGCTTTCTCACATAGCAACGAAATTCTTCCCTCCTCCTCTACCCAAGAAACTTATGGAACTCCTTCGTAGCTTTGGGACAAAATAAAACTCTTCAGACATTTAATTAAGGTGCTTCAAATTATCTTTTCAAACTACTTTTCTAGATGTATTGTTCATTCCTGCCTTCATATACTTTTGCTGGCTCCAGTCAAATTCTTCTACTTGCTCTTCCTCCAAACAAGGCTTTTATCCCCTATCTCAAAGCCTTTGATTGGATTGCACTGCAATGGATTAGAAGCTACCAGAGGATTCACATGTATGAACAATTCTTCCTCCTCATGCTGGTGTCCCCAGAGGTTATATACTCTTTCCCTCCAACCAAAGATAGAGATGATGTCTCTTCTTTATTTGCAAATATTCATACTGTCAACTCCCAGAATCCCCCCCATGAAAGACAAACAGAAATAGATTTGTATGTGTGTTTACTTCTCTCAATCACGAAGGCATATATATAGAGTTAGAGTCAGAACCAAGCTCCCTTTGGAGTTAGACTGCATAGATTATAAAGCCATAAAGCAAGGAAGTACCCTCAACTCAGGATGTATATCCTTTTGTTAGCCAAGATTATAAGTTCCATAAGGCAAGGAATTGCCCCTGATTCAGGATGTCTGTGCAAGCTTAATCTGGTCTTGTGGTTGCTAACAAAGCAGGAGGATTTTTGGGTTCACTCAGAGAGCATTTCAGAGGTAAGTCAGTCCAGAGGGGCTCCAATCCACCTGTCTGATTGGCCAGTCTAGGTTTTTAGCTTTCTTTGGGTGATGAGGAGCTCAAGTGGATCTCACAATACTTACAGCTTTGATTAAATGTGAGTGCTCTTGGGAAAGATATGTATAGTGGCTACCGTATATAAATCTAGAATTTGTGATAGAAATTTTCTTCAAGATAGAGAATAACAATAAAAATCAGCAAAGCAAAGGAAAAATAAGTGTGTCTGGGAAAACTTATACGTGACTAGAGTGACATGCAAAAGTTTCAGAAAATGTTAGGCTTCTATCACTACAACTGTGATACACTTCAAGGTACTTTATGTCCCACTAAACAAGGAGAACTCATGAAGCATTATCCCTTGGAGATCAGTACCAAGATTGAACTCAATGACAGTAACTTCATTTACCTCAATTGTCTCAGTGTCTTTGCTATTTTGAAAACAATAATAGTAAATATGTATATAGCACTCACTTTGTGCCAGACATTGTATCAAGCAATTTTCAGTGATTGTTTCATTTGATCCTCACAATGGGAAATAGCTGCTGTTATAATCCTTATTTTATACATAAGGAAACTGAGGCTGACAGAGGTTAGGTGAGTTACCTAGATTCACAAAGCTAGTAAGTATCTGAGGCTGGACTTGAAGTCAGGTCTTCCTTACTTGAGGCCCAGTGCTCAATCCACTGCATCACCCAATGGCCTCCAAAGACAAACTATGAAGTTGGGCAAAAAGAAAGCATATTTTAGATTTCACTTCTAAGAGTAACAGGGAACTGGAGAGATTACTAAAATCATAGGAGCAATTCATCAGGAAAGGACAGGAGATAGACAGCAAAAAGGAGCTAATAATAATAAATGGGACGATTTACCTATAAGCCAAAAGCTGAGAATAGAGTTACCATCACACAGACCTAGCCCTGCTTCTTCTAACCAAACAGATTTGAATCGATTCTTGCCCCAGAATCTTCAATACTTGATGATTCAACTGCATTTTTCTTATCTTACCAGATTTATGAAAATATAACACTAGCTCATCCTTGAACTGTCAGTGAATATTCATGTAGATGAGTTCTGCTGTTAATAACAAGATTTCTCCTAACGTCCATATGAAGAAGTGGGACTCATCTTAGTAATTTCATTGAAGATTTCCTTGACCTGGAGAGTGTAACTATTTGTGCAGACACTTTCTTCTCTGCCTTTGCTTTATGGAACTATTTTGGATAATAATAATACCTGATATGTTCATATATTGCTATTTCATTAGGAAAATACGCTTGGAAGTCAGGATCATAAATTTTCAGCTACAGGCCACTGAGTGCAACCTCCACATTTTATAAATGAGGGAACTGAGGTCCCAAAAGGCTAAGTGACTTTAAAATCAAATCTGTATTTAAATTGGGAACTACCTATCACAAACATACACAGAGCAAAAACACAAAATGTGGTCAGATTGAGATTAGTTTTGGTGCAAATTTATGTTTGGTGTAAATAGAATTTTATTGTCACCAGAGGGGAAGGACAGGTGTATAGGCAAGCAAAGTAGGATTTTTTACTGCTTTTGTTTTAGTACAATCAAGATGTATAATGCCTCTGTTTGTTCCAGGATCCATGGTCATTTAGATTATAAGGCCAAAGATCCTGGAAGGGTGGAGTGTGATGGCTAGCAAAGTGGGATCTTTTGCTATTTTTGTTTTAGTGTAATCAAGTGCCTCTGATTGAATCTTACCTTTAACAACCAAGAGTCTTTACTAGGAGAAAAGTACAGAAACAAGAGTTTCTTTGACTGGAAACAGTGTATGTATTTGTATTGTTAATGTGATTAAAGATCTTCCCCACCAATAAAAGATCCTGCCCATTAAGTGGAACTTGATTAGGGAAAATTTTACCCACACCTTTTGTTAATGATGAATTGGTTCTTAAAGGGTTGTTACACCCTCTGGCTCTAAAAAAATGTTTAACTATTCTGAGAGTGAGGCTTTTCTTTGGGGTGTACTGACTGGAAGTGTTTGGCCAGATGAGATTCTGGGAAGCCACTAAGGACCCCACCTCCCCCACCCCCATAGCTGCCTGGAGAATTCAAATGTTGGTGTTTCCCTCTCTGGTAACTATGGTCAGACACTTGGACACACACACACACACACACACACACACACACACACACACACACACACACACACACACACACAGTCAGATAGTTGGAAGCCATGTCTGGCAATCTTTGATTTCTCTGTATTGTCTCTGAAGTTCAGTGTTGACTTTTTCCCCTGAACTAGGGGAAAGATATATGTGCTTGATTAAAGGAGACTGTTAACCCCTCAAAATTTCTTTCCTTTTATAAATGCAGATCTAAGAACCTGCGATAGCAGTCCCCCACCCTGTGTATGTTAGGGTGCTTTTTGCTACAATAGGGAGCCCAGAGTTGTTGAAGACCTAGGCTTATATCCCCATTTTGCATTTATCAGCCTTTAACTATGTGCAAATTATTTAATTCCTCGATAACTCAGAGTTCTTCGTCTATACCAAAGTCTCATTATCACTACAAATACTTAACATTTCTATAACCTTTTGCAGTTTACCAAACTTTTCCTCTCACCTTTAAAAGACATACCTATTTATATAATTCGCAGAGTTCATTGTAACTTAGAGAATCTAGCATCAGACAATGTTCCTGCTTTGCTGAGCTTTGTTCTACCCTTTCCCTTTCCCCTGTGATGGCTTGAGGCTGATTACTGTAAGGCTGTGAGCCAGATATTGATAACTATCAATTACATCACTGTTTTATTTAAGTTAATTCTTTCCAGAAGATTTTTATCACTGGTCCTTAAGGAACAAGGCATTTCTAGTTGTAACTTCCCACAAATAATTCCAAGTAGCTAAGCATTGTTAACCACCTCAAGTTTCCCATATGTCTTCCCACTATGGGTCTCCAGATTTAGCCATAATAGAAGTCACCTGGCCATTTTGCTTTTTATGGAACAGGTTGATTTGGCACACAAAAAGATCTGTTTACTCTATTGGAAGGGAACTTTTTTCTGAGTTAACCTATCAGTCACTGTAAGCAATTTTTTCAACATATTAAAAACCCTAAATATTTCATTAAAACAACACAATTTTTAAACAATTGGGTGCATGTTTCTCTGCTGTATAGAAAAAAAATCCAGAAAATATTTCGTAAGATTTTTATGGGAGCCATTGTCTCCCATAATGACATCATAATATAGTATACATTTTTTTTTTCCCACATGTTAAGTTTTGGCTGATAAAACTGATTGACAGCATTATATAAACATTGTTTATTTATTGCTACCTCAAATATACTTTTTATTCTCTTTTCCTCTAGCTTTGGAGACAATACTCTGTCTTCCTGAAAAATCCTTTGTGTATTGTGTATCATTTATGAAATTATTTCCCTTCCATCCACAGAAAACTGTTCTTCTTGTTGCTTAGCTTAAACTAACACTCAGCTCTTAGAGAGATTCCTCTATAATGTTAATGTAATGATTTTAGGAGAAGTAAGTAAAATATCAAAATTTCATATTTTTTAAACTCTTGGCCAATATGAATAAATGCAAAGTTTAATTATAGTAAAACATATGGTCTGGAACCCCCAAACACTAAGTTTATGGGGACCAAATTTAAAATTGAAGACCTGTCAAAATCACTTTCTTTGGAAATTTCCAGATGGTTTCTCTTTGAATCTTAACTCTCCTCCTAATAGACTCAGTTAAAAGTTTGGAGTTCAAATCCATAATGGACTGATACAATCATACCATCCCATACCAGGACTCAATCAATTGACTGAGGCTGGGGTGTCCTTACATTTTAGGTGAAAGGAGTGTAGTGTTCTAATGTCCAAGAATACAAGATTTTATAGCCAGTTCAGCTCTGATACCCTAAAGATTAAAGAATGAATTTTGGGAAGGATATTTGAGACCTGGGTCATGGTAGCTGAGAAGAGGACTCGTTTGGCAGTCATGCTGCATCTGGACATGAACTTAATGGGACAGATGATATGGAAAAATTGACCTAACACTGAAGCTACTTGAAATGGTAATTTAAATGAGGAGGTCTTTCCCCTCCATTAATAAGCCCATGTGACCTGCCAGGATCACATGGAAGCCTGAGTCACATGGAGTCTCTAGTGGGAGGAGTTTGTTGAATGGGTGGAGCAGAAAAAGGTGGAGCAGGAAGTGAATCAGACCAGTCAGATCTGGGAGAGAAAGCCGGCAGCTGGCTGTGGGTGAGAGAAGGGCATTTTGCTTAAGGATGTTCATTTGTGGAAAGGCCTGATAATATGTATAAACATCTTCCTTACTATGTAGGATTTCTTTGTTACTATGATGGATTTGGCTTTCTGGTGTTGGCATTTGGCTTTCTGGTGTCTGAATAAATGATTTTCTTCTGTCTTCTATATGAAGAGTCTGTTTTACTTTGTGATTCAGAACTATGCTGTCATATGCATAGTTGTCCTCAGTTCTACAAATATTGCCTTGACGATATCTCTCTCACCCCAGAGACCAAAATGGGATGGATGAGAGTATTCCCCCAAAGAACTGGAGGAGGAGGGATAGTTGTAATTTGCTCTTACCATATTTTCAAACTAAATAGCCCTTTGCAAAAGCATTGTTTTTGTTTAATCATTCAGTTGTGTCCAACTCTTTGTGAGGCCATGAATTCCATTTTCAATGAAGTCTGTCCAAGTTCATGCTCATTGCTTCCATGATACTTTCTATCTCATCCTCTACTGTCCTTTTTCCTTTTGCCTTCAATATTTACCAAAATCAGGGTCTTTTCCAATGAGAACCATCCTCTCATTATGTGTGGTCCACACACACATTATGTGTATGATTCAAAGAGAAACCATCTATTTAAGTTTTAGCTTCAGTATTTGACTTTCCAGTGATTAGCTTGAATTAATTTCTGTAAATATTGACTGGTTTGGTTTCGTTCTTGTTCAAAGGACTCTCAAAAGTCTTCTCTAGCACCACAATTAAAAAGAATTGATTCTACAAAAGCTAACTGTTGTTAAGTGGTTAAATGGAACTGGCACATTACTCACTGAAACTTAGTAGCTGAGAAACATAGTATACCAGGGTTCAGTTTTGTGCCAGTAGAGCAGAGACACGCATATATCTGGTAAGGTACCTTAGCACCTTAACGGAAAAATTACATGTTCCGACTCTAAGAGAGTGGGTCAGAGCCTACTTGAAACATGAGTATATCAGAGAATTCCCAATATAATTCCACTATCCATCTCTATTCTAAGCCGAGAGTGACCAGAATAGTGAAGAAAATTGGTATTATTATGTCATTACAAGTAGTTTTAGAAATTGAGGCTATTTACCTTGCAACGGGGAGACTTTGGAATGACATGGAAACTGTTTTCAGGCAGCCTAGCGAGAGTAGAAAGAGCACTGCATTTGGAGAAAAAGGACCTGAAATTGAATCTTGAACTCACACAAGTCACTTTACATCCTTATACCTCAGTTTCCTCGTGTAAAAAGTGGAAGAGCATGTATCCTGCTTATAGGAAAAACTAACATATAGTTATTCAGAGTGGAACATCAGACAGATAATGTTAGAATGGTCAGAGTACAATCACAGTATATATGCCTCACTAGGTGGCTCTCTGAGCTTAGGCTGTTTTATTTCCTCTCTCTCTGGGCAAGTAATAAGACATGCACCTTGGATACTGTGGTTTCCTGTCTATACTGACCTGGAGTCTAACTCATCTCACTTAGTCTAAGGTTAAAAATTTTAAAAAAGATTATTATAATTTAGTTGGCTTGGTGCCCCAATATCCACTAAGGTTCGAATCTTTCCAACTTTGAGTATCATACCAGGAATGCATAATACATTATTGATCACAATGGACTGAATAAATGGAATGGAAAAAAGACCATAAAAACTCTGATAAAGATATGAAATTTCCACTCTCCAATTCTGGCAGCTACTTGCCTTAAGATCTTAGTTCTCAATGTCTCTTTTGTTAAGGAAAAGGGATTTGGTGACGGTTATCAGTCATGCTGATTTCTCTTACCCCAATCCAATATAATAATGAAAAGTAAGAGAAAACAGAAAATGAGTAGCTCTTCTCAAAAAGGAGGGTAATTTCCCATCTCACCTCCTGCAGACAGCAGCTGTTTCCTGGCTCATCACCAGGCATATTGTGAAGTCTAATAGTTACAAGAGAGTCTCGGTTTCTTTCTGTCTCTATCAGTCAGTCAGTCAGTCTGTCTGTCTGTCTCTATCTCACTCTATTCTCTGTCTCTCAGTATCTCTGTGTCTCTCTTTCTGTTTCTATCTCTCTCTGCCTCTGTCTCTTTCTGTCTATGTGTGATGGCAAGCAAAATAGGTTCTTTTACAGTTTTTGTTTTAGTATAATCAAGTGCCTTTGATTGAATCTTGTTTTATCAGTCAAGAGTCTTCATTGGGAGTAAAGTACAGAAACAAGTGTTTCTTTAGCTAGAAACAGTGTTTGTGCTGTTAATTATTTTAATGCGATTATAAATATCATCCCCAACCATTAACTGGGTCCATTAAAAGGAGTTTAATTAAGGAAGATTTGTGAGACGGTTCATGTCTTTTTTTAACGAGGCACTGGTTCTCAAGGATTTGATGTCCTCGGATATATACTCTGTATATATCAGATATATATATCTGATATATACAGAACATAAATACTCTGAGTTGAGGTTTTACTTTGGGGCTTACTGACTGGAAGTGTCTGTTTGGCCAGGTGAGGACTCTGGGAAGCCACTAAAAGAGCCCTCTGACTTTGAAAACCCAGATGTTGGTACTTCCCTCTCTGGCAGCTATGGTCAGACAGTGGACCTGTCTGCTGATGGTCTGACAAAGGAAGCCATGTCTGTTGCTCTTTGATTTCTCAGTATTTTCTTTGAAGTTCAGGATGCTGCTTTGCCTGAACCAGGTGAATGATATATGTTCCTTCTTAAAGGAATGGTACATGTGCTTGATTAAGATGATTGGTAGCCCCTCAAAAGTTGCCTTTCCTTTTACGAATGCAGATCTAAGAACCTGTGGTAGCAGGATCCTCTGTGTATGTTGGGGTGCTTAGTACTACACTCTGTCTTTCTGTCTCTGTATGTCTCTGTCTCTCTCTGTCTCTCTCTCCCTCTCTCTATCCCTACCCCCCACCCCAGTCTTCTCTGTCCCAACAGCCATGGCATAATAAAAAATTCAAATGTCTGCCTGTTTTTATCCACTGAAACTCTGAAGCAGAGAGTGTCATGATATCAGATATGCAGACCAACCCCTACTTGGCACTATCCTGTCTTTGTAATGTATCTGATCTGTCATAAAAGACCTATTCTTTGCTTTTTTTAATGTCCTATTTTAAATTCGATATTAATAACTTGAGCAACTCTTTTAGAGGTCCAAGGAAATTCACCCCTAGGTCCATATTTCTGTTTTCTTCCTCTCCCTGACATCTAAAATAATGAGAAAATAAAGGTAAAAAATCTTTATAGTTCTACAAAATGGTGTCACTCATGATTTCTATGTATCTCAAGCTCTAAATTCTATGAACTTAGAGTCCTATAAGTATTTGAAGACATATCATGTGGAAGAGGAGCCTAATGGTGAACTTATTCCCCAGAGTCTTATATTCCAAGATATAGTACTACAATACTATATTAGTGTAATAGAAGTGTTAGGGAATATAATATAATACTATATTAATATAATAGAAGTGTTATGGAATCAAGATGATGGTACAATAAATTTAAAAAAAAATAAAAAGCTTCAACTTCTTAACAGTACTTTCTGAAAATAGAATCTGCTGCTTTATCCTTATTATGTAATGGGTTCCTTATAATGGGACATCTTCAAACAGAACCCTTATGATCAAGGATATTTTAGAGAGGAATTATAATTAAATTGGGTATTATATCAAATTACCTATAAAGTCTTTTTAGCTCTAAGACTGCATGCCAATAATTAGAAAAAAATAACGAGGTATGTGTTTTATATGAATATGATATTCTGAAACTCACAATGAGGAAACAAGTTAAATTTTCAGAGACATTTTCTCATCAATAATTTTAGTTCAAGCTACTTTTATTAAATATCAATAGTTTTATTTTATATTGAATGACCCATTTTCTTAGCCAAATAAATGAATTTTTAAAAATAGAGCCCAAATAGAAAACTAACTACATACTTACTGATTTTAACTTTTCATTCTTTTTATTTTCTTATTACATTTAGAAAATATGTCACTTTATCTTTATCTTTAAGCAAAATACCTAGTATTGTGCTTAAATATCCAAGTCAACTTAACAAGCATTTACTAAGTGCTTATTACGTACTAGCGACTGTACTAATGACTGGGATATGGAGAAAAGCAAAAATAGTCTCTGTCTCAAGGAACTAACTCTAATTAGGGTAAACATGAAATCATGAACATATAATATACACAGGGTAAACTGGAAATAATTTCAGAGGAAAGTACTATACATATTTAAATCAAGTATCATCAATGTATATATTGCCTAATATGCATATATACTTGAATTTTTGCAATGTTTTAAAATATGTGGCAGGAATTATTTAAAGATATAATTAATCTAGTATTATACTAATTTCTCCTAAAAGCAACTAGGTTTTTTGTTCTAAAAAAAAAAAAAACCAGTCCCCACAAATCTTCATCTGCCTTTAGAGACATTAGAATACATATATTTGATTTGGGGAAAAATGAGAAGAGTTTGTAGATTAATTTAAAATGAAAAACCATATTAAATCCCAGAACCAAACACCCAGGTGCCTATTGAAAAAGGAATCCACACCAAAGATTCAGCCCATAAGATATCTTCCATGTCAATAGCTATCATTTGTAACAGGGCAAATTGCCTCAGGCACTAAGAAGAAAGGAAAGAATGGGTATGGGGGAGCTTGCAGAAATTTCCACACTTCCTTATGTCCATGACTTTCATAAGATATTTGTTTTTTATCTATGCATTTCTATACTTAGGTCTATTTGACTTAAATTATCTCTTATCTTTTCCAAGTATACAGCTTTTTGCTGAAACTGAGTATAGTATGAAGCATTTCCCCCCCATCAACCAGTTAACCATTATTTAAGAAACCTATGAATGAATCCATGACATTTTTAATACTGACAAATTTCTTTTACAATTTCTGCCACATAATTCCTTAACATTTCCTAAAGAAAAGTATCAGAAATAAGAAAAAAGCAAAAAAAAATGTTAACTGCTCTTTTCTGTTCAAATGATGATAGGGAAAATGTCCCCTCTGGAGATAAAGGAAGCTGCCAAGTCATGTATATTCAAGAACATCTGTTATGTCTGTTAGGCCAAATTTTTCCAGGTGAATAAGCTAGTCCCTCTTGGTACACTGGATGTTTAGGGGTACATTGCCTCTTTTAGGTCACATAAACGAGCTTACCACTTTACCAGACTGTTTCACAGCCTAAGTATAATACTAAACCTGTTGAGGTATCTCAAACAGATGTGCCCTTGATCAAAGGAAGGAATTCAGTGAATGAGAGGCACAAAAACATCTCTCTGATGATTTAAAGCCCGGCACAATTTTTTAAAGAAATATTAGGCTTAAGACATATCACATTGTATGACTCATCACAATTTTGTATCCGTCCATATAAAATCTGGTTAAAGTAAACATTAAGGATAATCATGAAGGGGGAAAGAAGTCACAGAACTATAAGAATCAATCAGAGAGATATGTGCAGATGTAGAGAAGGCAAAATTTACAGATGAATTGTGCTTTTTTGTGTGTACTTCTATTCTGTTTTACTACCAATTGGTAGTACTATTCTCAATTGTTAGCTTCTTAAGTGACTACTTAGCTATCATCTCTGAAGCCAGAACTCTGATTCAGTACTTCCTGAAAGCACCTATCTCCAGAGAGAGCTATACCAGGGAGAGAGTTATAAACTGCCTCAGAGATGGATGGCACATGAGGTGCAAGACAATCACTTCTAGTTACAACAGTGCTTCACTCTTTTCCCTAGGGATGAATGGGAGAATTGTTTCCAGTTTATGTTTTCTCTCTTTTCTTCTCTCTCTTCTACTTTGTCAGCTTATAAATAAAGTATAAAAATTGTCACCATAAGATCTTACACAGTTCTGGAGAATCTAGTTTAAAAAAAAAAACACACTAATACTTTGGAAGGAGTTTTGAATCTCAGACCAGGTTGTCAATGGTATCCTCCATTTATATTCTCTCCAAATGGCCAATATGCAAGCACTCATTCCAAAATTATTATTTATCCTAATTTAATATCAAAGGAAAATTCTTTCAAAGGTAAAATTAAATGAGTTTTAAAGAGGAAAAAAACATGAGACTAAATTGTTATTTATAAGTGCAATAGAAAGAGGGGGTGGAGGAAGTTAATGAACTTCCCCAATTTCATCAGTCAGTTGGAGGTTAGTCACCACTCATTGAAGGATTTCCTAAGTGGAGGAAGATTAGTTCACCTTTCTGACTCCTTATCACCATAGCTTTAATCTCCATTCAAAATGCATGTACACGAATGACAAAACACTTTTCAAAGAAATAGGGATCTAAACAATTGGAAAAGTATTAACTGCTCATGAGTAGGTTGAGCCAATATAATAAAAATCTTAAGAAGTTAATTTGTTCAGTGCTATACCAGATGAAGAAAGTGAAGGAGACCTAGAAATACCAGACTTCAAACTACAATACAAAGTTGTAATCATGAAAACAATTTGGTCCTGACTAAGAAATATATTTTGTTGGATTAGTGGAATTGATTAGGTACACAATATACCAGAGTAAATGACTGTAATAATATGCTCTTTGGTAAACTCAAAAATCTAAGGTTTTGCAGCAAGAACTCACCATTCAATAAACATTTCTGGGAAAACTGAAAAACAGTTTGGAAGAAACTAGGCATTTACTAACATCTCATACTATAACATCATAAGGTCAAAATGGATAACTGATGTAGACATTAAGAGTGATATCATAAGTAATTTAAATGAGCTTTAAAATGTACCTATCAGATCTATGGATAAGGGAAGAGTTTATGACCAATCAAGAGATCAAAGGCATCCCAGGAAATAAAATGAATAATCTTCATTACATAAAATTAAAAAAGTTTCTTCACAAAAAAAACTATTGCAGTCAAAATGAGGACACAATAAATTTGGGGAAAATTTTATGACAAGTTTCTTTAATAAGGCATGATTTTTCAAAGATAAAAGGAACTGAGCTAAATTTATAAAAAAATGTAAGAGCCATTCTTTAATTGGTAAATGGTCAAAGGATATGAAAAAGCAGTTTTAAAAAGAAGAAATCAAAGATATCAGAAGTCATAAAAAATGGCCTAAATCACTACTGATTAGATAGATGTAAATTAAAACAACTCTGATACAACAACTTATACCTATGAGATTGGCTAATGACAAAAAAGGAAAATGACAAACTGTAGAAGATATAGAAAAATTGGAATGTATAATTGTGCTATGTCCAATGTTATTGTTTTAATTTAACAATATAGTTCATGCCTTCCTAACAAATTGATTATTCTCCTCCCTAGAAAAGCAACTCAAATTCTTAACTTCTCATCTCAAACCTTCCATGATTTTTCTTGCCTACAGTGAAGAACCTTGCTTTTTAATCTTTAGGGCATTCACCA
This sequence comes from Notamacropus eugenii, assembly GCF_028372415.1. Classification (NCBI taxonomy): domain Eukaryota; kingdom Metazoa; phylum Chordata; class Mammalia; order Diprotodontia; family Macropodidae; genus Notamacropus; species Notamacropus eugenii. The sequence continues at coordinate 179,069,134 of NC_092877.1, read as the reverse complement.
AAAGCTCCCTTTTTTCTTCTCCTCTCTTTCCATTGTTCAGATACCTTCTCCCACTAACTCTTCCTCTACTGTTTTCACATAAAGAGGTGGAGTTTTCTCCTTGTCAAGGTAAACCCTTCTACAGGCCTAAGGGATGCCATTACACCTCTTTATCCTGAAGATTGTCACTTTATCAATCCCACTCTTTTGATAATCTTCATTTTCTTCCTGTATAATACTGTTCCCTTCTGAAAACAAACAAACTCATGTCTCTCCCATCCATAAATTTCTGTCACTTGATCAGATAATATCTGTTATCATCCTACATCTTTTCTCCCTTTCATGGCTAAACTTGAAAAAACTATCTGTCTATAGGGTTTCTACTTCCTTTCCTCTAACTTTTTCCTAACACCTTGGAAGTCTGGCTTCCTATCTCATCATGAAACTGAAATTGCTGTCTCTAAAGTTACCAATGATCTTCAACTTCAAACCTACTTCTCAACCAACATCTTTCTTAACCTCTCAGCCTTTGGTAGAACTAAATAATTCTTTTCTCTAAGTTTTCATGACCCTGTTCTTTTCTCACTCTTCTCCTGCGTGTTCAATTGATCCTTCTCATTTTGCTTTGCTGAATCTTCATCCAGATTGTGCCCTAACTTTGAATTTCCTTCAGAAAATGTTCTTTGCCCTCTTTTCTTCTCTTCCTACTTTGTATCTCATGAAGATCTCATCATTTCTCATAGATTCAGTCATCATCCCCATGCAGATGATTCTCAAATCTAGCTAGCTAGCCTTAATCACTCTCTTGACTTCTAGTCATATATCTCTACAACTGCCAACTGGATATTTTCTCAATAATTATACATATCCAAAGCAGACCTTATCAATCCTCTCCCTTTGTCATATTTTCCTATAATTGTAAAAAGCACTAGTACCCTTGTTGTTACTCAAGTTTGGTACATTGGTGTATTCCTCAACTCCTCATTTGCACTCACTAGACATAACCAATATGCTGCCAAGTCTTGTAATTTCTATCAGTAAAATATCTCTTCTATAAGTCGCCTTCTTTCTTCTGATAGATATGGGACTCTAATGCAAACTTGATCTCGTTCCCTCACACTTTGTCTATTGCAATAGCTTGCAAGTTGGTCTACATTACCCCAATCCATTCTTAAAATATAGGTTTAACCATGTCACACCTCACTACACAATTAATTTTATTGGCTGCTCATTATTTTCAGGATCAAATATAAAATCCTCTGGCATTTTTTAAGATTTTAATCTAATTATTTTCAATATTCAACATTCATTTCCAAAATATTTTGAGTTCTCATTTTGGAGACCTTTGATGCAGCAGATTTGACTCTGCTGTCCTCCTCTGGTTTTATGCCCTGGTCTTCCTTATCCCCAAAGTAAGATTCTATAGTCTGAGTTCTTTTATGATATTTACTTGTCTTCCCAGTCAAACATCTGACTTTGTCTTTGTCAAGGTAGAATTCAACTTCCAGTGGGAGAGTACTGTCCCAGGCTTCAGGGATGTTGTATCAGTGGCTCAATTCTCCATAGTCTATGGACCAAGAACTCTGGATTCAACCTCTCCTGCTGCTGCCACCACCACTACCACCCCAACACTGTCAGGCTGGGGCCGGACCTGACCAGATGGCGCATTTTTCTTTTACCCAGGTCCCACAGAGTTTTGCCACTGATCTTTTTGTTGTTTGTGGGTTGAGAAGTCTTAAAACTGCCACAGTTGCCAATGATTCACTCCCATGAGGCCTGAACCATCAGGTCTATGATGGTGCGACCCATTCTTGACTGTGCTCCATTCCCTACCTGCCCGGTGAGAAAGACCCTTCCTGTCGACTTTCCAGATTGTTGTAGGATGGGGATTTGTTTCATTCTGTCATTTTGTGGGTTCTATAGGTCTAGAGCTTGTTTAGAGTCATTTTTTACAGGTATTTGGAGGGCTTCAACAGAGAATGCAGTAAAATCACTACTTTCACTCTACATCTTGGACCTCCCTTCTATTTATGTTTTAAAGCCCTATACAAGTCACCCATCCTGTCTCCAGGCTTCTTATAGACTACTCTCCTCCATGCAATCTATAATCCAGCAATATCGGCCTTCTAGTATTCCTTAAACACAGCATTCCATCTCTGGACTTTCACTTCCTGTCTGTAATACCTGGAATGCTATCCATCTTCACATTTCCCTGAAATATTAAGATCAAATTCTACCTTGTTCAAGAAGCTATTCCAAGTCTTCAATACAACTAAGGACTTCCTTCTAGTTTCAACTGTGTGTGTATATATATACATATATACATATGTACATGCATATATCTGTCTATATCTATATCTATCTATCTATATACATATATATGTGTATATATATGTATGTATATATATACATATATATGTGTATATATGTGTGTGTGTGTGTGTGTATATATATATATATATATATATATATATATATATATATATATATATATAGACCTTCCTCACTCAAAACAAAGTGCAAATCATGTCATCATTTCTCTGATGGCATGGTCTTCTTCGGCCATGAAAGATGAACACACACACACACGTATGTATGTATGTATGTATGTATGTATGTATGTATGTATATTATGCACATAGTTTTTGTTATTGTTGATGTTGTTGTTTTTACATAATGCCTAACTCATTAGAACATGAACTCCATGATGACAAAGACTGTTTTTGCTTTTCTTTGTATCCACAGATTTTAGCACAATATCTACCATACAATTAAAGACTTAATGAACACTCATTGACTTCCTGACTGATTGGGGAAAAATGGCGTTTTTAAAGTCCTATTTTACACCTAACTTAATTATTAAAAGTTATCTACAAACAAATTGATGATGTTCAATTGTTGTGCAATCAAGTCTGACTCCTAGTGATGTTATTTGAGGCTTTCTTGGCAAAGCTCCTGGAGTTGTTTGCCATTTCATTCTCCAGCTCATTTTATAGATGAATAAATAAGCAAACAGAGTTAAATGACTTGCCCATGGTCACATAGCTATTAAGGGTCTGAGGCCAGGTTTGAATTAAGGAGAATATGTCTTTTTGTCTCCAGGCCCAGTGCTCTACCCACTGTACCACTTAGCTGACCTCTACAAGTACATAAAATTACTATTAATATGTTCATGCTTGCTTTAGTAACAGAGAAACACTTTGGATTCTACAATCTTTTAGTCCTTTGCTAAAAGCTTATGAAATATTTAAGTTTATATTATCTATAGATCTATTACTACTAAGTATAACTCATCATATGAGGCTTCTTTCTTTAAAACTTCCATTGTTCTGATTTTAGGAAAGGGATTCGAACATTTTTTTGTCTAGACAGTCAATTCTTTTTTTTGATTTTGCAGCAATTCCACACTACTCTCTGAATACTATATCTTTATATGTATCTATTTAAATATACTCACACATTTATGCAAATAATTATGTATTTATATGTTTGCAATTATGTATGTATAAATCTATATTGTGTGTGTGTGTGTGTGTGTGTGTGTGTGTGTGTGTAGCATCTAAACCAAAAAAAGTCCTGTGAGTTTTGTTTTGAAAACTGTTTTAGAATTTGACTTCACCCACAGAGAAAATAAGAATCACCTTACCCCATCCCAACGTTCTAAATCTCAGGATAAGATCAGTTTTCCATCTGTTCTCTCTGCTTAAGGAATTGTCTCCCTTTTTTGCATCTTCATGGTAGTCTGGATCAACAGTAATGATCTTGATCACAGTTTGTATTGAAAATGTCTACAGTGAATAGAGAGAAGATAGGGAATGTTTCTGTAACGGGTCTCTCAAATGTCATCCAAAATGATTTGGAACACTTTATTTCATATTTAGATTCCTTGTCTACAGTTTCCAATGGTTTTGGACCTCAAGGTATGAAGCATTTTTTAAAATAAAACCAATACTTATAACTTTATGTAGCATATTATCGCTATACGTATTATTAATTATACAGCAGTAATAGAAGTAACAACTAAGTCTAATCACTGGAATTATGCAAGTGTAAGAAATGAATACTGTGCATGACTTCATAGAAAATTATGAGGCAATCAGCCATATAATTTAATTGTCTCTGAGGAAATTATTGTGTATTATAACTGAACATATTCTCAGGCAATGAATTTCACTAATTTCCTTTGAGCATATATAAAGTACCATCACCTAGAAATACTGGTGGTTATGAGGTCCAGTTGCCATAAGTTGGAATAGATACATAATATCAGAACAAATACCTGCCATTTAATAATGATCACTGAGCCAGTGTCATTAAAAAGAAAAAACAATTTTCATCAAATATACCCACACATTCTCTTTAAAAGATGACAAAAATATTTGTTCAACTTCTAAATTATAAGCAAATTTTCAGTGACAGCTGTCTAGATACATATATTACATAGCTATATGTAGTTTTGTATATGGCTATATATCCTCTCTGGAAACTCAGAACTTTCTGAAACTATGTTATAATAATATAGCTTCAAAGATCCAAATTTCAAGTGAGGTTCTATTTTAGCTTTTGGTAGAAAATTTTCATATACACTACAAAAACACTTTACCTTTTTTTTAATTAAAAAAAAAAGACATGGTATGCCTTCCAAAGCACTTTCATATATATTACCTACAGACTGTTCTATTAGAAAATTCTTTCATATTTACTAATTCAAGAGTCAGACCTTTAGTGTTATTTGAACGTATTAGCTAAATTTTTAAATATATCCCTTTTCCTTTTCCTACTCAGTGGACTATGTCTCATAACAAAGAACAAGATGTTATATTCTAAAAGTTAATTTTTATTCAGTTATTTGGAAATCTGAAGTCATTTCCCCAGAGAAACAATGTTATAAAAGGTGGTTCAATTCTTCAATTAGAACATAGATATTTAACCTATGACAGAGCTGAAATACTATGCATTTGCAAATTTTGAAAGATATTACAAAGCAATAGTCTCAATAATAGTAAAATTAAATAAATAAGGCAAACAATAAACCACCAAAACCTTTTTTATTATGTATGTTGGTACTTAAGGAAAGCAGATTTAATCAATGGAAGCATAGGAAATGGAAATAGATACAGAAATTACTTCCAGGCCCTTCCAAAGAATTTAAAGGTTGATAGCATCAGTTTATTTTTTAATTTTCTGTAATTTCAATCTAGGAAGCTATAGTGTACAGTGGATAGAGCACTAGCCAGGAGTCAGGAAGACCTGAGTTTAAAATTTGGCCTCAGATGCTTGCTAGTTGTATGATTCTGGACAATGCACTTAACCCTATTTGTCATTGTTCCCTCATCTACAAAATGATCTGGAGATGAAAAGTGCAAATCCCTACCATATCCTTGCTAAAAAATTCCCAAATTAGGTCATGAAGAGTCAGATACAACAAAACAACAATAATAATTTAAATTCAGTTTTGTTTGTTTCCTATGATCCTAGTATTTTAAAAACATGTTTATATTGGCTAGAATTTCAACACTATTTAGAATCATATGATTTAGAGCTGGAAGAAGGCTTAGGAATAGTTTATTCAGAACATCTCATATTATCTGCTGAATAAAAGAAGTCCCAAAACCTTGTGTCACCAAAGGTCCACCACTGATAATTAGTAAAATAAGCAGGATTTAGATCTGGGACTTCTGAATAAAAATTCAACATTCTTTCTATTTTGTAATCCCAACTCCAATTTAGTTATTGCCACAACTATAACTAAGGTCTACTAAATTCAAAAAAGAATCATACTACGTAGAATTTTTCTCTTGTTCTACATTCTTTATCAGTGTGGAGGGCATTGTCATTCTCTCAACCTTGGAACTTTGGTCTCATCCTCAACTCCTCAATCAACCAAATTAACTCCATATATCCAAATGTTTGTCAAATTTCAGTGTTTCTAATTATAGATTTAGAAGTAATTACAGAATATATATTAATTTGATATATAATTAACTGTATATAATATACATTAATTATATATGATATATAATATCACATAAATTAAATATATACATATTATATATAGATATAAACTATAACAATTGTTATAGAATTATAGAAAATACATAGAACATATAATTATTCTATATAGATACATATCTATATACAATTGTAACTAATTATAGAATAAATCTCCACTCATATATCCAGTAACTTGTCGCTTCTTATCTGAAATATTGCAATAATTTTCTTTTCTCCTCCAATAATCTCCAATGGAGCTGAAATTTGTCTATTTTAATAATACAGTCAACTCTATGTGAACTGAATTGTGAAAAGCTGGTTTCCTCAACCATCAACTTCCCCTACCCCCTTATTTTAAAATTAATCATTTAAATTTTTTGCTTTTATTTTTATCTCTTCCTGTCATACATGACCTATCTATTTGAACTATCAACAAAAATAAAACCTTCAGAACGATTGGCTTAGTCCAATAAAAAAAAACTCAAAAATATTTATACCATTCTATATTTTAAGTTCACCACCTTTCTTTCAGGAAAAGAGAAGCTTGTTTTAATCCTCAGTCCTCTGCACTCATAATTTACCATTAATTTTATCAGTTTTTAAAAGATATTTTTTTCCTCCACAATACTGTTAGCACTGTATAAAGTGTTCTCCTAGTTCTGCTCACTTCACTTTGCATCATTTCTTCGACCTATCCTGTTTTCTCTAAAATCATCCTTCTTTTTCACTTCTTATTGCCTAACAATATGCCATTACATTCATATAACCGCAATTCCTTTAGATATTCTCCAATGGAAAGACACTATTTCTTTCCAATTTTTTGCTTCTATCAAAAGAATTATGATGAATATTTTGCCACAAATATATAGATCTTTTTTCATGTGTATGTGTGTGTATGTATGTGTGTGTGTGTGTTTGTATAGACCTGATAGTAGTATCATTGGATCAAAGGGCCACTATTTTTTCTAGTTTAAAAAAAAAAACAGAAAAATAAATGACTGTAATAAACAAAATAAGTAAGATAAAAAATACTTCAGTTTAATAATCAAGTGTTCTGTAAACCCACAGATATGAGCTACATAGGAGGGGAGGGATTATTCCTTATTTAACAAAATGTGGTTGAAAAAATGGAAAGTTGCTTGACAAAAAAACAAGCTTTGCCCAGCATCCTATATCATGATATGTGTTATCCACTTAAATGGGTGACAAATATGAAAGGTCACAACATTTTAAAGTTGTAGAGAAAAGGATAGGGGTGCCTTTCAAAATTTTTACTAGGAGACTGCGATAGAGGAGATTGAAAAAGTCAAATATAAAATCTTTATTACATGAAGTATAAAAGCTTTTGGATATATAAAACAAATGTAGCTGAAAAAGAAAAGAATTTGTTTATTAGAGGAGGAGGAATCTTTGTATGAAATCTTTGATTAAGATTTGCCATCTAAGCTATTTAAGGAATTAACACAATAAATAAGACCAAACTGTTTCCCAATAGATCATTGGTAATATGACAAGGAAAAAAAATAGTTCTCAAAAGAAGAATTGTAAACTATATGAAAGATTGTACCAAATCACTTGTACCTACCTCACGGAGTTTTTGTGAGGATCAAATGATGTAGTATTTGTAGAGTACAATACCTGGGGCATAGTTGGTATTTAACAAACATTTATTCCCTTTCCTTTTGTCTCTTCTTTCCAAATCAAAACAACTCTGAAAGTTCCAGGCAAAACCATCATAGAAAAAAAATGGCATAAATGACAAAAAATTATCATCAATGACAAAAATTCGTAAATATTTGTAAGGGTTACTGAGAGAAAAACACACTAATAAATTGTTAGTGTGTCAATTATTCCAACTCAGTCCTGAAGGTAATTTGAAATTAGGTTAAAATTGATTAAAATAACCATACCACTTCTCTTAAATATCCTGCTTTGGGGCATACATGCACAAAACAGTGGAAAAGGAAAGAAAAATCCCATTGATAACAAAATAGTCTTGGTTATCCATTTTTAAAATAGCAAAAAATTAGATGCAAATTAGATGTCCGTAAACTGCAATTTTTTTTTTATGTGGGAAGGTTTACTAACCAGGAGAGAAATAATGAAATAGGGGTGTGTGTGTGTGTGTGTGTGTGTGTGTGTGTGTGTGTGTGTGCACGCGCGTGTGTGTGTGAGACATTACTATGTTGGGATCAAGGTACAATGTAACTAATTGTGGACTATGACTGATCAGGTCAATGTGAGCTCAGAAGTCTCTACCACAGATTGGGTATAAATAATCCACATGAACATTTGGAGCAAAACTGTCTCTAGATGTATGTACGTCACATTTCTTTTGAATTCTACAATTCTACTTTGTTCGTAAAATGTAACAACTTCTTTGCTTAGGGGACACCATGCTGGACAGTTATGTGGCAATGTATCCTGTGTTTCATAATCAATTCCGAAGTTCTTCAGAAAGACCATGAAAGTGTCCTTATATCACTTCTTCTAATCTCCATCTGAGTGCTTGCCTTCTGCTCATTCTCCATAAAATAGTCTTTTAGGCAAATGTACATTTGGCATTCAAATAATATGGCTAGCCCATTGGAATTGTGTTCTCTGCAATAGATTTTTAATGCTTGGCAGTTCAGTTGAGAAATGACCTCAATGCCTGGTAATTTATCTTGCCAGGTGATCTTCAGAATCTTAAGACGATTCAAATGGAAACAATTCCATTTCCTGGCATTGCACTAGTATACTGTCCAGATTTCACAGGTATACAACAATGAGGTCAGCACAACAGCTCTGTAGACCTTCAGTTTGGTAACCAATCTAATACCTCTTCTGTTTCACACTTTCCTACAGAGCCTCCCAAATAGTGTGGACATCCCTGGAAAGTATGTTACCAAGGTAAGTGAACTTATCTACAACATTCAAAATTTTTCCATCTGCTGGAACCTATGGTCCTATTTATGGGTTCTATTTATATTATATTATATGTGGTGCTGGCTGGAGAATAATCTCTGCTTTCTCGCTATTGGTTGTTATGAATAAATTAACACAAGCAAAAGAGGATTGAACCATGCTTTCATGTATTTCAGGCTTAGAGGCTGCGTTGACATCATTGAAAACCTCTTGTTATAAAACATGGGATGAGTTCACAGCTCTGCTTCACTCCACTGATGACTGGGAAAGTGCAAGAGTATTGTCCATTTTCCATAACCTTTCTAAGAATGCCATCATGAAACTAACATACAAAACTTATGAACTTTTCTGAGCAACCAAATTTTGCCATGATTTTACCCAAGCCCTCACAACTGACAGCATCAAAAACCATTTTTCAGATCAATGATCATTGTATACAAACCTCTGTTCTGCTCCTCCAATTTCTTCTGGAGTTGTTAAGCAGCAAGCACCATATTGAGCATTCTTTGTGCCTTTCTGAAGGCAAATTGGCTCTCTGGTAAATGACCACCTTCCAACGTACAAAGTACTCTGACCAAAATCTTGCTGGCAATAACTAAGAGAAATATCTCCACCCCTGTGATTGTCACAGGACAACCTATTTCACTTTCCCTTATCAAGATGGGCAATGAAGACTTCCTTGAACTCCTGGAGGATAGTCTCCACCTCCTATTGCCATATAACATGGGAAATGTTCACCAGATTTTTCAAGAGCAGTGGATCCCCTGCCTTATTAATCTCAGCTGGAATAGAATCAGCACCAGGTATTTTGCCACATGAGAGGAACCTAATGGCATTCAAAATCTCAATTTCCATTGGAAATTTGGCTGGAGTATTTACTTCAACCCGAGGTATATGGGTTAAGGGCTTCAGCATTGCTTGATGAAAATCTGTTAAGAACACTTTGAAAGTGTTCAGCTCAGCTCTTCAGGATCATGTCTTCAACACTAATCAATGTGGCTTCATCAGCATTGAGTAGTTGAGATGTACCATAGGTCTTTGGCTTATAAATAGCCATCAGGGCATCATAAAAGTACTTTGGATTGTTACTGTAAGCGTAAAACTGAATTTTATCTACTTTGTTACTGAGCCAAGAATCCTTCATCTCTCTGAGCTTTGCTTGCATTTTATTAAATGCTACCTTCTTAGATGTGGACAAACTATCCTGCTGGAAAATCCTATGTTCTTACATTTCATTCAGCAGCTTCTGAATTTCCCCATTATTTTAATCAAACCAGTCTTGATGTTTGCAAATGTTCTGGCTCAAATGAACAAATGCAGTTCTGTATACCAAATATCTGAAAGCTGTGCGCTCCTTTTCTCCTCCTGCTATGTTGGTTCAGCTTTCCCTTGAGAATACTAAGAAACTATTCACACTCAGAGAAGCACTCTAATTTGTTAACATTAAGTCTTTTGATAGTAATCTTACCTAGGGACCACAATTTTTGTTGAATGTGAATGTTTAGCTTAGAAAGCATAAGTCTGTGACTGGTCCAGAACTGTGCAACACATCACCTTGATCACTCTCACATCATGTCTGTCTCTTCTCTTTACAATAACATGGTTTATTATATGCCAACATTTGCTACAATGGTGTATCCATGAAATTATTTTGCATTCAGGCAAACAGAAGACAATGTCAATGATGAGGTCATGATGTCTATGCTCTTTTTTTGATCATGGCTTTCAGGTGGCCCAATAATTTTTAAATTGTCTCTCCTGGATCTATTTTCCAAGTCAGCTGTTTTTCCAATGATTTTTCACATTTCCTGCTACTTTTTCATTCCTTCTGTTTTGTTTCATAATTTCTTGATTTTTCATAAAGTGATTAGTTTCCATCTGCTCCATTCTAATCTTTAAAGAATTATTTTTTTCAGTGAGATTTGGAACTCCTTTTCCATCTTGTCATTTCTGCTTTTTCAAGGCATTCTTCTTCTCATTGACTTTTTGGATCTCTTTTGCCATTTGGGTTAGTCTATTTTTAAAGTGTTATTTTCTTCAACATTTCTGGGAGTCTCATTTAGCAAGCAGCTGTAACAGTAAGCATGCCAACATACACAGAGGGGGGCTGATGTCACAGGTTCTTAGATCTGCATTCATAAAAGGAAAGGTAGCATTTGAGGGGTTAACAATCACTTTAATCAAGCACTTGTATCATTCCTTTAACCAAGTACATATATCACTCACCTAGTTTAGGGGAGTCAGCACCCTAAACTTAGATGAAAATACAGAGAAATTAAATATCAACTGACATTGTTTCCTTTGCCTGACTTCAACAGACAGTTCCAAGTGTCTGACCATAGTTACAAGAAAGGGAAGCACAACATCTGGGTTCTTAGAGCCAGGCACTCCTTTAGTGGTTTTCCAGAATCCTCATATGGTCAAACAAATATTTCCAGTCAGTAAGCACCAAAATGAAACTGTACCTCAGAGTCTTTATATACTTATTAGAGTTAGAGGGCATCACATCCTTCAAGAATCAGTGTCTCATTAACAAAAGGTGTGGACCTTCTTATAAATCTTCCCAGGATCCACAATGAATGGGAAAGATCCTCCTTAATCACATTCAAATAGAAGCATTATACTTCTCGATTATACTAAAATAAAAACAGTAAAAGATCCTGTTTTACATGCCATTACAGCAAGTGACTCATTTTTCGTGATTTTCTTGCATTGCTCTCATTTCTTTTCCCATTTTTTGCTCTACTTTTCTTATATGATTTTCAAAATCTTTTTTGAGCTCTTCCATGGCCTGAGATCAAATCACATTTTTGTTGGAGGCTTTCAATGGAGGAACTTTGACTTTGGTCTCTTCTGTTTGTATATTTTAGTCTTCCTTGTCACCAAAATAAGATTCTGTAATCTGATTTTTTTTTCCAGTGTTTGCTCATTTGCCCAGCCATTTACTGACTTTTGAGCTCTTTGTAAAGGCACTTCTCTGCTTTCAGTGGGGCTGGGGGGTGGACTGTCAGTCACATAATTGCCCCACAGTCTGTGGGCCCAGAGCTCCAGAAATAGCTGCTGCACAGCTACTGCCCCTCCTGCAGCTGCTGTGGGCTCTTCCGTCCCCACCACTGCCCCAAGGCTGGGGCCAGACTACTCTACACTCTCACACAGGTCCCACAGGTTTTGTCCACTGACCTTCTAATTTGTCCTCAGCATTTTGGGTGTCATGACGTTTGGAAGCAGCCTCAAGGGCCGGAAACTCAGTTCCCCCAAGGCCTGCTCAGGCCCCATCTGTGCTGGCATGGCTCACACTAGACTGCACTCTGCTCTTAGCATGCCATGACAGACATTTTCCAGAGATCTTCCAGGCTGTCTTGGGCTAGAGATTTGCTTCACCCCATCATTATGTGGATTATGCAGCTCCAGAATTTGTTTAGAGTCATTTTTTGCAGGTGTTTGGCTGGATTTGGGAAGAAAGCACTAGCAAGTCCATGTTCCACCATCTTGGCTCCGTCCCCCAAGATCATGAGATGCACAAATGTTCAGTAATAAGTGACCATTGCTGTTGCTTGCTTTTTCTGACTCCATTTCTCCCAAGGACTTCCTACCATTTCTGATAGCCTGTGCCTACTCTAACATTAACATCACCTAGAATTATAAGCTTGGCTGCTTTTGAGGGGTCTTTGGGTCTTTGTATTGCCAAGACAATATTCACACCACCAACTGCGACTATGAATATGGCTTTGCAGTTCTGAATTGCAAAGAATAACAGACTCTCCATATAGAAAGCAGAAGAAAAACATTTATTCAAACACTGGAAAGCAAAATAACATCACCTAGAATTATAAGCTTGGCTGCTTTTGAGGGGTCTTTGGGTCTTTGTATTGCCAAGACAATATTCACACCACCAACTGCAACTATGAATATGCCTTTGCAGTTCTGAATTGCAAAGAATAACAGACTCTCCATATAGAAAGCAGAAGAAAAACATTTATTCAAACACTGGAAAGCAAAATCCCAACATCAGAAAACCAAATCTGTCATAGTAACCAAGAAGTCAATACACATTTTCACTATAGGGGACAAGACCTTTCTTAAGCCTTCTCCCTGGCCTCCATTTGGGCCTTTCCACAAACAAACACTCACTAGGGTTTCTGTGCCTGCTTGTGACCTCTCTCTTCCTCTCTAACTGCTCTCACCAACTTCCTCCCAGCTCTACTCCACCCTTCTTGTTCCACCTATTCAGCAAATTCCTCTCACCACATGCGACTTAGGCTTCTATGTGATTTAAGCAGGTCACATGGGCCTATCAATGGGTGGGAAAGATCTTCAAGTTAAGCAAAAATACATTAACAGTACTGTCTTCATATTTTTTTTTCTTTGACCCTATCAAGGTTTATCATGATGGGATCATAAGCACTAACTCTAGTAGCATAACACTTTTCTGAAATTGCGAATCACATTGTCATGAATCTGTTGTTCCCTCATGTTAGCAGTTATATAAACTTGTTGACTAGATTAGTTTCTTCAGCAAAACCTACACCAGCTTTACAGCATTCCCCACCCATTACTGTGACCACTCCAGAAAAAAATATGTATCCAATAAAACCTTGAAATGTAAAAATAAAATAAATAGTTCACATAAGAACTAGACTAGATAGATGATTCTGTGCTTCCCTTTCAACTGCGACTTCCTTTGATACGGCCATCATCATAGACTTGGTATTTTAATTATGCATGGCAAATTCAGAGCAGCCTGTCACCAGAAGATTGTGTACAGAATAGTTTTTGTTTGTTTACGCGATACGAAATAAATAAAGATTAGATACTGAGGCACAGAGGGGTTGCAGTCTTTATAATGGCCAACAACACACTGTGATGAAATTCTAGTTCTTCAAATTATCAAAGTATATAGAGGTAGATCTGAATTCAACAGGAATTTCCCTGAGGGCCTTTGAACTCTCATAATTTCTCTCCTCTCCAGCTAAACTCTTTATGCAAGGAATCTTTTGGACAGCTGGACAAAGAAGTCAGCTTCACAAAGAGCCTATATAATTAAGAGATCACAAACAAATTTCTCAGTCCACAAATAATATCTTAGTATGGTCCAGGGTAACACAGAAAACATAAAAATTTTAAGTCCATGCCAGTTCTTTGTATTTCCCTTCACCTTTCAGCAAGAAAACATAGTGTTGTTTTTGGGAGTACCAGTGACACACAATTATCTTTGTGTGCTGGCTAAAGCTTGATACAGTTCTCACTTCTTCAATTCTTCCTTCTACTATAAGACAGAAAAGACTCAGGACATTCAATTTGTTTTTAATATTCTGGTAATGAAAGTTTTTCAAATAGATGAGAATCTTTGTTTAATTATTTGCTTAATATTTTCCATTAGCAAGAGAAACATGAGGTTCCAGTTATAATTAAATACATTGTAATTGAATTTTTAGGCTCTTAATTCTAACATTATCGGTCTCAATTGGGGACTTTAAATTAACTTCCACATATTATATGTAATGAACAACCCTACAAATTTAATCCATTTCTGTTTCCCATTGTGTCTTCTCCTAGTTGCTGTGACATATTGATTCTATTTCTATTGCCCTAGAGAAACCATTTTGGGAGACTCTGCTTGTTGCTACTTTCAATGCATTGTGCAGTTCAGTTTATGCTGATTCAGTTCACGGCTTCTCCCCAGAGATAGCCAGCAAGGGTGCCAATTATGTTGGTAGTTTCTGTGATGCTGACAATTCTCCTCAAGGAACTGGAATGAAACCAACTGAATTCACAAGGAAAAACGACTGAATAAAGGTTCTGCCACAGGCTACATTCAAAATTAAACAAAAGGAAATGGCTATAAGTCAAAAATACATAGCATTTGGAGAAAGATGAAAAATTATCATTTTCAGATTTCTTTACTAGAGAGAATGAATGCATATTATATGAAAACCTAAGAAGACATACACAGAAGAATTCAGGTTGCATTGAACAGAAACAGGTATTTTGCAACTTATTATCAGGAAATAAGATGATTTTAAAATTTGGGCTGCTAATAAGGATTTAAATTTCATAAGATAACTAAACAGTGTGCTAATACATTTTACAGACACAAATTTTAGAATGGGACAGCTATCTTCATTTATAAAAATTAAAAAATCAATAGGTGAAAAGCAAAATGCACAAACTATTTGCAGTTTTCAATTCCTTCTCTGTTTATGTTGTCTCATTCTTTTTTGTTTGTCTAACATTCTCAGTTGAATATTGCTTTTGCCACAATGACTCAATTTTTAACGTATACAGATTTTCTTTGAGGGGGGAGCTCAGGATGGGTTCAGATCTGTTTTTGAATGCAGGGAACTTTCACTGTGTAAACTCCTTCCACTCATGCAGATTAGCAGATTCCCTATAGCGGTTCCCAAAGTGGGTGATACTGATGCCTGCAGGGTGCAGCTATTATCCAGGGGTGTGGCAGTATGTTCAGGTGCAATTATGTAGCATTGAATAAAAATAAGTGGGCTGTGGAATCATAAGGAAAAAGGGTAAGAAAATTTGTACATGTTTCATCTTCTGTATAACAGAATTAAAGTAATAGTAATTACATAATTTTCCAAATAAATGCACAAAACACAAATCATAATCAATTAGTGGTCAAGTCTACAGACAGGTCTTATCAAGCAAGTGTTGGCAGGTGAGTGTGTCATGCATTTCAAGAAGTTCAGCATGCACTGGCAGGGATATATGCCTATTATGACTTTTTGCCAGATGATGCTATATGGTTACATGATGCAATATTGCACCATCAAAATTTCAATTAAAAAAACCCCACAAATTTAAATTTAAAATATGTCATTTAAAAAATGTATTTTCGAAATGATGCAAATTTCAAAAAAATATTGTTAAAAGGTTAAAGAAAATAGATTTGGGGGCAAGGGGTGGTGTTGAGTAATTTTTTTTAAAGGAGGGAGGACAAAAAAGTTTTGGAACCTCTGCTTTAGAGGATAAACATTATGTTATGCCTTCTGGTTAGTGTCTCTGACTCAAGTCTATCACTACTACAATCTTTTCTCCCCTCAGTTGCCAAAGTTATTATCCTAACATGCAGGTGGAGCCATATCATGATCACCTCTCTCAGCAAACATCTGTGGCATCCTATTTTCTCCAGGATTCTCAAATATAGATGATTTTTTTACTTTTAAATCCCATTCATAACTGGGCTTCTTCCATCTTTCCAGTCTTCTTAAATTTGAATTCCTTTATGTACTTTGAAATTTAGCAACAATGGTTTTCTTGCTGTTCTTCAGACAAGATACTCCATTTCCTAACACACCACTTCACTACGTGTTCCCTATTTCTGGAATGTTCTCCCTTACATTTGCCTCCTAACTTCTTTGCCTTCCTTCAAGACCCAGACAAAAGATCTATCTTGCCTCCCTCTCATTGCTACCCTTCCCCCTGAATTAACTTCCATTTACTTTGTATATATTTTATATGAACTTTTTTTGCATGTTTTCTACTATATTAGAAGATGAGCTCTTTAAGGACAGAGGTCTTATTTTTGCCTTTCTTTTAATTCCCAATAATTCTGAAAGTTCCTGGCTAGCTATTATTTCTAAAACGTTTTTGGTTTTTAATGTGTTTATCCTATCTAATCTGATCCTCAGAGCAACTGTGTGAAGTGACTTCAATGGATACTTTGCAGACAAAGAAATAGAAGTTGAAAGACACTAAGTGACTTATCCATTGTCAGATAGCAAGTATGTGTCTGAGGTAGAATTTAAAGTCAAAGCTTTATGATTCCAAGCCCAGCGTTTTATTGATTATGCCACTTAGCTGCTTATTAATTGACTGTTGACTATTATGAGTTGTCCTAGCCATACAAAAAGTATTTCTACCTTAACTTAAACAAATGCTAACCTGTAAGCAGAATGACAAAAATGCATTCACAATAATAAAATAGTTAGGGACTTTTATTGTTAATGAATTTTTAATGGAATTAATGTATTTTTACTGGAATGAGAAGATCTTTTCCAACCATTAATAGGCCCATGTGATCTGCTTAAGTCACATGGAAGCCTGAGTCACATGAGTTTGTGATGAGAGGAGCTTGCTGAATGGGTGGAACATGAAGAGGCAGGGCTGGAGCAGAGCTGAGAGGAAGTTGGTCAAACTAGTTAGATCCAGGAGAAAGAGATGAAGCAGGAACCTGGGCTGTGGGTGAGAGAAGGCCTTTTGCTTGAGGGCATTTGTTTGTGGGAAGGCCTGATAATGTGTATAGGCTTCTTGGTTACTGTGATGGATTTAGTTTTCTGATGTTTGAGTAAATGTTTTGGCTCTGTCTTCTATGTGGAAAGTCTGTTATATTTTGCAATTCAGAATTACACCATCATATTCATAGCCTCTGTAGTAGTAAATACTAAATAGTAACTGCTTCTCTTTTATCTAGGATCCCTGAGAGTCTTCCCCTCACAGTTTTTGTTATTAAACGGGTCATCTCTTGAGTAACTACTTAAAGAAGCCTGTTCTTTGAATGAGTTTGTCTCACTTAAAGTGAGAATGTGATAAGACCTTAGCCTGAAAGGGCCAGAGTCTCACATTGCACTCTGGTCCATCTCCAGTCAAACTGATGAGCATTGGGACACTGGACCCAGATGTCTCTGGAGAGGAAAGTGAGGTTGGTGACCTTGCACAGCCCTCCTCACTAAAATTAAAGTTATCATCTTGACATCATGGTCCTCTTCGAGAACAAAGGACAAATACAACAATGGGACTCTAAATTTTCTTCTTAGAATGGGCTAAATTCATCAGAGTATAAAGAAGAAAAGCTTAGAGCTAAACATATTTATAAAAATTGATTTGACTAGCCTGGGGAAATTTCTGAATAGAAAATATACATATTTCTTGTCATAAAAAGTACCCTTATGAAGCCAGAACTTTTATTTTGTGATATTTTAAGCAAAATATCATTCTTAATGTTTTCAATATTATTGTCATTTTCCTTTAAACATATGATTCTAAAATATTAATGTTCTTCATAAATATTGACTAAATTAGATCCAAATTGCAAATTATAGACTACCACTGTGAGGCAATGAGGTAAACATAATGAATTCAATGAAAAGAATATAATTTCACTGAGTTATTTGCTGTTAGAGATATTCTTCTGAATATCAGTGCACAATCTTTTGGTCATTAAGCATCAGACAATTCCAACACTGAATTTCCTCAGTGATTAAAAAAAAAGTAAAATTTCCTTACCTTTAGAAAATTACATTGATGGCAAAAACAACACACACATATCTTCTACTATGAACTCCATTGCTCATTAACCTCTCCTTCTTTGAGGTTTGTGTTATCTATACTTAACACTATATCAAAAATCTATTATCTACTGCCCTTTTCCTTCCTCAATAAGTTTGGTACCTGACTCACAATTCTTTCTCCTCTGTCCAACTCTTACCCTCACACTGAGAGTTCAATATCCGTATTTATTATCCCTTAAGCACCCTAATCACTCAATTTTGCACTTTCTATGTACCATTTCTCCACCCCACCTCAACCCCATACAAATTTGATCAAACTTCATCATGCCATCCATCTACTTTTATGTCCAAGAATTCCAAAATTTCTGTCTGTAATTATTATCCACTATCTTTTCACCTCTCCCTCTGCTTTCTCTTATAAAATCCTATTCTTCATCTCAACTTTGACCTGCAATCTCAGACCTCTCAATTCTCTCCCAAGCCATCTGCCCTAGACTAATCATCCTCTCCTCTTTCCCCCATCTTAACCCCTTGGTGAAATAATTTAATTCTTCCCTGTCCTCTCTCGTATCCTTAGCCCCCTTATCATATAACTGACTATATCCAACCAAGCCTTAACCTTAGCTCACTTCCTATATCCTCCACCTCTGCTTCTACACATGTGCAGCTAAATGAAGCAGAAGGAAATCACCCAAACATTTTTATTGGATCCACTATCGATTTATGTTGCAACTTGGCCCTCACTGGTGCTTGGCAATTCAACTATTCCTCATTTATGAACTCGCTACGGACAGCAAATTTTCCATGCTTTTTTTCATCCCTTCTCAAACCTCCCATGACTCCTCTTTCCCCACTCTCTCATTTAAGAACTTTCCTTCTATTTCACAGGGAGAAAAACTGAGGAAATTGCCATCAGCTTCTTCTCTCTTCTTCCTCATCTCCTAGCACTTCTGCCACCATCTTTTCCCTCCTCCCTGTCTCACATAATGAAATAGATTCCCCCCTACCCTGGTTAACCCTTTTATTTATTCAAATGACCCCATTCCATCTCAACTTTAACAATTTCCACCACTTGTCGTTCCCACTCCACTTATTTTTAATATCTACCTATCTACTAGCTCCTTCTTTACTGTTTACAACAAACCCATGTCTCACCCGTACTGAAAAAAGCCCTCAATTCTTCCATTCCCGATTACTATGTTGTATATCTCCTTTGCCTTTTGTCACTAAAATCCTTGAAAAGGTCTTCCAGAATAGGAGTCTCCTTCCCCTTTGTCTCATCCTCCTCTCTTCTTTATCTCTCGCAGTCTAACTTCTGACTTTATTTACTGAAAATGCTCTCCTCAAAGTTACTTAATTTAATTTAAGTTAATAGTCTCTTAGTTGCCAAATACAGTGTCCTTTTCTCTATTCTCATGCTTCTTGATCTTTCTGCAGCCTTTGACATTGCTAAGCACATTCTCTTCCTTGATACTCTCTTCTCCTTGAGTTTTTGGGACACCACTATCTTGCTCCTTCTGCCTCTCTTTCTGGATTCTTTTCTTGGTACATAGTAGACACTTAATATTAATTCATTGATATAGTAGAACATGTAAAGTTCCTAATAAATCACATTAAGTCTTATGAATGTAAACAAAACACATTAAAAACAGTCTTAGAGAGTAAGGTCTTAACACTAGGACGAACATGGAGAACTTCATACAAAACATAGAAATTACTTTGACCCCTCAATCTTAAAAAAAACCAGGGATTTCAAAAGTAAAGAGAGAGCAAGAGACAGAAACAGAGACAGAGAGACAGAGACAGAGAGAGACAGAGACAGAGAGACAACCAGAGATAGAGAAAATTCCAGGCATGGGGAAAAGGGGACATAGTATAAAAGTATAGAGATGAGAGATGGAATATAATTTGTGAAGAGCAAGAAGAAAGATAGTGACTGAGAGTGTATGAAGAGTAACATGAACTGAAAAATATAGGATGGAACCAGATTGTGAAGAGTCTTAGATGCCAAGGACTTCATGTTTGATTTTATGGGTGATAAGAAGTGAATAAAGTTTATTGAAATGGATGGAGTAATATGATTCAGATTGTGATTTAACAAAAACAAAAAACACTTAGACAACTCTATTGGGAATGAATTGGAGAAAGGACAGGTTTGGGAGATGGAAATCAACTAGGGAGTTATTTTAATAGTCCAGGAGAGAGATAATGAGAGCCTAGGTTGTGCAAATAACTATGTAAGTGGCCTAAAGGGAGTGTGTGTGTCTGTGTGTATCTGTCTCTGTGTGTGATGTTACGGAGATTGAAATAGAAAGATTCAGTACCTGATTGGCTATGTGGTATGTTTAAATAAGGAGTTGAGGATGACACCTAGATTGTGAACCTTTGTGACCCTAAGTACACATCTACAAAATAGAGAGTTTCAGTCAATCAATAAGCATTTATTCAGTGTCCACTATGTTTCTGGTATTGTTCTAAAACACTGTAGACACAAAAAAAACATTGTCTTGCCATGAAATAGTTTACAGACTAATGAGAAAAACTATATTCAGCTAATTCTGTTCATGCCAGATAATTGTCTGGAAAACTGAGAGGATACATGACATACCCAGAGAGAAGCATTTAGTATGTTAAGGAGGAGGAAACTGAATCTAGTTTTTTATGGTTGCAACATTATATATCCACTACACTACATAGCCTCTCCATTTTATATTATTTTCTGTTACAAATTAATATATTGTCATTATTTTAGGTTTTGTTAAAGTGGATATACTTTGAAAAAATTAAAAAGAAATACTTACCAGAGTAAGAACAAATATAAATTGACCAACATATTTTTTCTGCCAGAATCACAAAATTCAAATTATTGACATGAAAGTATTGTGGGTAAAATAAAATTTGAAAACCACAGACAGAAAAATATAACATATTGATCCCATAGGGTCTTTCCCCAAGTTGAGAACATAAATTTTGCAATCTCTGTCATTTACTTAACTAAAATTCTAACAAATGCTATCTATGAAGAAGAAATTGATTATTTGTCCAAAAATGCCTTAATTCAGAGACCAGAATCTCAGTTAGAACAGCTATGACACTATCAGTTCTTTTCACCAGTCCTGCAGTATCATTCTGAGATAATATTTGTCCTGACTTACTCTCTTATTCAGTAAGAAAACTTAAATATGTTCTGTGCTGCTAGAAAAATTGTTTAGTTTTCTTGCCTATGATTAGGATGAAATTACAATGAATATAGGGTCAGTGTTCATAAGGCAAGAAGAGAAGTTTTTCCCGCTGAATATCTTTAATTTCTAATGCAACTGTGTATCTGAGCAGATGTCATCAGCACTCATTAGCTGTGCTTTTATGTAGTGACAAGTATTTCTGTATAAATGAGCCAGAAAATTATAATTCTAGAATATTGTACCACATATTCCCTTTATCATAGACTTCAGTTCTGAATAAATTTCTCAATTACATCTATTCCTCAGTTTCTCAAATGCTATATTACAGACACGGTAAGCAAGAAAATGATGTTTATAAATTGCTTCACACTCTTAGGGTGAAATTATCTGCTATGTGTTCAATATCAGTTTAGCTACCTGTAATATTGTCTATTTTATATCAACTAAAATATGGTCTTTTATCATCACTTTAATCTTTCTTAGCTGACAGTTTGGAATATATATAGTATATATGTTTTGTGACTAGATTTTCTCTTTAAAACTATATCATTTAAGAAATAAATTTTGTTGTGCAAAATGTTAAGGTATCACAAGATGAAAGAGATGTCTTTTAAAAATTGAACATTTGAGAATTCAAATGGAAAAAAAATAAATAACCTAGGAGTAGATGCATATCTAATCATTACTATCTTATCTAATGGACTTTTTAAAAAGCCTTAACATTTGGCTTCCATATTTGGAATATGGAATAAGCATATTAATCAAGTAAATGGATTTATGAAAATAAATGTTGATAAAATAAATATATTTGTTTAATATTTAAGCACAATATAACAAATGCATTCAAAACATTTTAGTAAAATTGCAACCTCTAAAAAATATGTCAACAAATATTAATTTAAATATTTTTCTTAATATATTTGATCTAAACCAGAGGGTGTAGTTAGGCATTGTTCTATTTTAAGGCTATCAATTTATTTAATTACTCAAGTGATTTGAAGAAGTGTATGAATACTTAATACAATACTTAATTATGACTAAATCTTCTTTGATAAGAAGAAATTGAAATTGCATTGAAAGCTACTAGTCCATATCACAATTTTTTCTGACTGCTTTTGGGTGGTTTTTGGGGGGTTTTTTTGGCCTTCAGGCATGTCTAGTTTTAGCATAAAGGTCTTTGCACAGTGGTATCCTGGGAAATGATTCAGTCTCTAAGGTCAACACCACTTTCTTTCCAAATACTCTTTGGCTAAGCATAAGTATGATTGAGCCTAAAATTGTTTTGTTTGATAGCCTTCCTCAAGAGATAGTGTTTCTCAGTATTAGTAGTCATTAAGCAAAGGTTGAGTGGTGTCTCATTGAGTGAGTTATAGAAAAAATTATTTTTAAGATATGAGTTGAACTGAATGGCCTCTTAGGTACCTTACAAATTAAATTCTGTAAGCTTGGGATCCAAAAGCTTCTCCAAGACAAGACTTTTTATATTAAGTATAACATGAAGTGTAAGTGTAAGAGAATTTCATCAAAAAAGGTGAAATATTATTTCTTGTTATTATCAGGAAAAGTTTCATGGAAAAGACAGTATTTCAGGTGAGCTTTGAGGAATGTATAGCATCTCAATGTTCTCTCTCTCTCTCTCTCTCTCTCTCTCTTTCATTCTCTCTCTCATACACACACATGCACACACACACACACACACACACCAATAATGTCATGTCCTTTCTGTGTTAATCTGGGAGGACCTCTTATTTACTTTTACATTTTAGAAACATTTCAATTATGTTTCTCTATTTCTTATTAATAAACATGTCTACATTGTTTCAGGATGAGTAATCATATATGGATCAGGTAGGAACATCTCTGAAAAATTTGCACAAAGTTATTTTTCCAATAACAAACAGAATGTATATTTATATATATAGGTATATTTGTATATACATATCTATATATATGATGTGTAGACATATAAGGAGATAAATGACACAAGAATATAATCTCATTCTCCACTGCTTTAAGATCCCATGAATGAACTCCACACAATTCCCATATTTGTATTTTTTTCTTTTCATTTATGATTATATTGTTGGGAACTCCAAGATGAGGAAACTTTCTTTGCTTCTAAAGATCAGCAACAAGCTGTTAAAGAATATCTGCAGCACAAAAAATTTAAGTGAATTGAAAAGAGTGATGAAGTTAATATGTGTTCAGAAATGGAAATTAATACCAACTACTTGATTTTAAACATAGTACTTTACTTCCTCAGTCAAAACAGTATTAGTTTTTTAGTATCCACATCAAATATTACGCATTCTATGTAGACATGTTTTGTGAATGCCATACCAATAATAATATCTAGCATCTATATAATGTTTTAAGTTTTTCTAATCAGTTAATAAAGATTATCTCATGTAATAAACCCTGAGAACTAGAGGCTATTACTACCTCCATTGTACAAATGAAAAAACTGAGACAGTGTATTGATAATTCAGAGTCAAAATAGACTAACAAGAACAGAATTGTTTAATGCTGCAGGGGCTGCTGTTGCATTTGTCCTCCATTGCCAAAGAAGACCATGCCATCAGAGAAATGATGACATGACTTCCATTTGACTTTGTTTTGAGTGAGGGAGGGCTGTGCAGGTCACCAGCCTCACTTTTCCTCTAGAGCCCTTTGAATCCAGTGACCAGATGTTCATCAGGATGACTGGAGATGACCCAGAATGCACTGGGAGACCTTGGCCCCTTTAGGTCAAGGTCTATTCACTTAGTGTGAGGCAGCACCCATTAACTGAATAGGACTGTTTAAGAAGAAATCAGAGGATCGCCCCTTCAGTCAGGCAAAGAAAAATATCTACATCAGGCTGAGAGGAAAACAGGAGCAGTTACTACCGATGATCACTCTTAAACCAGGAGGGTCCAGAAAACAACCCTTAAGTGGATATTGGGCTGGGGATTTGGGAAGAATAGATGGCATTCCAACTAATGAACTATATAAAATGTATTGAGGAAAAAGCTTGATTTTAGACTGAGCAGGGAGATGAGAACTGCCCCTACAGATCCTTCTGAAACATTGTATCCAGGTTTGTCACACCTGCAGAAAGAATGTGGGGGTTGGTCAGGTCCCAACTCAGATCAAAGGGGGTATACCTCTAGCCAGAATGATGACCAAGGGACTGCAAATTGGGAAACAGTAAACAATAGTGAATGAGGCTGTGATAGCGGGTTCATGCACTCCTGAAGCATGGCTGACCAGCTGACCCATCTGCCCTGCTTCTTGTTATTGCCTCCTTATTGTTATTTTTTGGGAGGGGGTTTTTTGTCAGTTCAACTTGTTTGTCTGATTTGTTTTCTGCAGGCTTAGTATCCTCCTTCTGTCCATGCCTGATTGCTTAAGCCAGATGTCACCCTTTGTCCATGAATGTGATGTGTCACCCCTGGACTTGGTGTCAACCAAGCACCGGATGCCTACTAAAGAACTGACTTGTCAAATGGAACCTCTTGGGACAGGGACAGTTCTACATCCAATTTCAGCAGAAAGTAACCATGGAAGAAGAGACCTTTGCTCCAAGATTTTGGGTCCCATTTTTTTAGGAGGGAATGATAGAGTTCTTGTGCTCAAACTCTACCCTAACTTATTGTTTTATATGCTTATCTTGTGTTATTCCTGATATATTGTTGTAAAGTTCTATCGAAACCATTTGCCTAAGATGTTGTTTTATATGCTTATTTTCTGTTATCTCTGTTAAAGTTCTGTTGATACCAGTTGCCCCATTGACCTATGTAATGGATACGAAAAATCTTAGGGCCAAATATATTGATAATGTATTTTTGTTTATTTTTTAGTGCAATTTTGCTTCTTAATTGGAAGATCTTTCCTATCCATTAATAGGGTCATGTGGCTTGCCTGGGTCACATGGAAGTTTGAGTCATAGGGATCTTATGGTGGGAGGAGTTTGTTGAATGGGAGGAACAGGAAGAGGTGGAGCTAGAGCAGAGCTCAGAGGAAATTGGTCAGAATCTAGTCAGAGGTAGGAACAATACAGGAAAGAAGCCAGCTGTTTAGCATGAATGAAAGAGCTGGGGTTTTTTGTTTGTTTGTTTGTTTTGTTTAAGGGAACCTGATTGTGATTTGTGTAATGGTGCTGGTTTGTGGGAAGCCTAGCAGAGGAAGACTTGGGGGTGGTGTTGTTCTCTGCATTGCTATTGTGTTTAGATTTATGTTACTATGATGGATGTGCCTTTCTGGTGTTTGAATAAATGTTTTGGTTCTGTCTTCCATGTGGAGAGTCTGCTGTGTTTCATGATTCAGAATTGCACCAAGATATTAAAGTAAATACCACATTGGTGCTAGAGACAGACATTATGGCTTGCCCAGGGTTACACAACTAATAAAGCTCTAGAATAGCATTTTTATTCAGGTCTTTCTAAGTCCTGGTCCAGTACTCTATATATTGAACTATAAACAAAGTGCATAGCTTAGTCAAAAAATTCATGTTACTTATACAATTCATTTTAAAAGTTCTGGTATATTCATTTAGCTTTGAAAAAATATTATTTTTTTGAGGAAGAGTTTGAACAGAATTTAAATTTCCGAAGGAAATAATAATTGTTTTAGCATAAGTGCAATACTGACTTTGCTGCAAAATTATAAAGAATGAATTCATAGGAAATAGTATAACACTGTTAGCTTTAAAACTAAGACATACTGTATTTGGGCTTCAAGGCTCTTAAGCCAAAGTGGATTTAAAAAAAAGTCATACTAATTAAAATGTGTAGTCCACCTAATATCAATGTATTTTACCTAATGCTGTTTCAATCAAAGATCAAAGAGTATGAGATGTCTTTTTGAAAAAATCTTCACTTGCTATCACTTGAGCCTTTCAAATTTCTTTGAAGTGTTCTGGTGGTATACATAGGTAAATGCTGCTGCTGCCGATTTAAAATTGTCTTACTTGTGTTTTTTGTGAATAGATTCAAATTTGAAGATATACTAGACAATATGTATTTCAGGATATTATACAGTGATTCTAGTTTATAAAATTATCACAAATTAAAATATCTTATGATAATAAAAGGTAAAATTTAAAAGTAAACCATGCTGTTTTACTTTTTCCAATGTAGTAAGAGAGCAAAGATCTTGTCCTCAAGCTAATTCTATTATAATTCTTAGTCTACATTATTATTCAGAGACAGTGAGATCAGATAATTAAATTAACTGTGACTTTGCAACTAATTTTCAGATTTTTGAGAGCCATATGCTACTTTCCATGCAAGATTTAATCTACTCATTTATTAAAACTTTTGCCTGGCAAGTCCCCTCTCCCATTCAATTAAAATAAAAATATAATATTAGCTATAATTTCAATTCCATTGTTACAGAATATAATAAACTCATAATATTAAAATCATATTTAACAAACCTTAAGACTACATGATAGTCCAAACTAAATGAAATATATTATTTTGATTGTAGTATACTTGTAAAAAATTTTTAAATTCCAAGGAATCTTTAAAGATTTTTAACCATCAGATTCTATTCCTCTACTGTAGGGACTTAAAACTGGGTGGCATCATGTCAACTCTCTTTAGAGAAGACATAAAAATGTTCTTGCCATTACCATTGGAGTAGAACAGTGGTGTAGGGGAAAGATAGCTAACTTCAAAATCAGAAAGACTGGGAATCAAGTTTCACTTCTATAACAAACTGGCTGCATGACCTTGAGTCACTTAAATTTTAAGCTTCTTGAGGTCAGGGGCAGTCTTTTGCTTCTTTTGTATCCCCAGGTCTTAGCACAGTACCTGGCATATTGTAGGTCCTTAAGAAATGTTGATTGATTTATTGATTAAGTCAACCTCTCCATGCTCAAGGTAGCTCTCTAAAATAACAAACTAAAAGTTGTAAAGGTGTTGACCTTCATCGATAGTTCCCTCACCTAGTGTTTTGATAAAAATCATCATTCTAGTCCCTTTCCCCAATTTCACTGGAAGTGTGTATGTGTTTTAACAGTATGTTAATATATAAAATATCAACTAACCTAAGGACTTGGGCCAATATTCACCATCTTGGAGAAACCTAGCATTTATTACTTAATTATAATAACTGAAATGGTACTTTCTAAGTATCTGTCCTTAAAAAGGACCAAATAGCAATGAAGAGTTCAAAGAAAAGGGGACAAATTCATCTTCATGAACAAACATTAACTGTACCTCTCTTTTTTTTTTCCCTATTCCATTAGCAGTCACGAGCATTTCTCAGGTGGAAGAACTGAAAGTGGATTTGGAAACTGCGAAACGTAGTAGTAGTTGTAAGTACCATATTAATATTTACAAGGGATGAAATGAAGCAGAAATACTAATTCTCTAATTTTTAAGGAAAGGCAATCTCTAGTAAATTAGTAACAAAGATATTCTGTGCAAAAAGACACACAAGGCATTGGAAATTTTTGCTATCAAAAAGTCTTTTCATATCAACACACAAACACTTCTATTTCCTACATTATCTGATATAGAAGCTTACATCTGTTACTATGAGTTATGTATATGTGTGTATGTATGTACATGTATGTATATATATGTATGTACATTATATATGTGTATATATATGTAAGGAGAGAGACAGAGAGAGAGAGAGACAGACAGACAGACAGACAAACAAAAAGAGAGAGAGAGAGAGAGAGAGAGAGAGAGAGAGAGAGAGAGAGAGAGAGAGAGAGAGAGAGAGAGAGGATATAACTTTTCCCATGGGTTACTTTAGAATTCAGTATGCATGTGTTCTAAAGTTCCCTTTTCAAGCACTAGACTAGAATTAATCACTTTGGGAAGGTAGGTGCTCCAGGTAAATCTAACAAGATATCATGTTCCCTGTACCTTTTTCCCTGCTTCGATGCCTTGTTCTTCCAGGTCTTTGGCTCTGCCTTACTTTCCCCATTCTTCCTGGGGACTAGAGCTCTGCCCCTGAATCCAAACTTCCATGATTATGTCCCTGAGACATATTTCTGAATGCCCTGAAGCTGTCCTCTTGTCTTCTGGCTTTCTGCCAATTACATACTGCCAGACTCCCCTGACAGTATCCTTCCATCTGTTTGATGGAATAGCTTCCTACTGCCAGACTCCTGATAAAAATTGTTTACTGCTTGGGATCTCTGTCTCTTTGGTGGTAATAGACTTCTATATCCTACCACTGGCACATACAACTACCCACTTTGGGGCCCATAACTTCTACCCCAACTCCAGACACCCAAATAATTCTCCCCTCTACTTGTCACTTGCTGCCAAACCCCTCTGAAAATCTCTTTTACTGTCCAATTGTCCTCCTATTATTCATGACTAGGCTCTATTACCTAATGCACTGCCATGTCCCAGTGAGTCTTTCTAATCACTGAGTCCTGGCCACCTCTGGTCTATGCCATTCACTTGTCAGCCAACTCTGATACTGACAATAGTACAATAAATGAAAATAAAATGATGAGCCCCACCCAATGCATCTGAAATGTGTAATTATGTTTAAATCTCTCCTCCAAACCCAATCTTTCTTTTAACTTCTATAGAAATTATTCCATTTGCAACCAGAACCATGACCTTTTATAGCCCTAGAAAATTGCTTACTGAACCATATCATAGATTAAAGATGCAAACATATATGAAATTCCCAATGAACAACCCTGAGTGAATGGTTGCCTGTTCATTTTAATTTTAATCATGCTTTATAATTTGGACACAGCTTAGAAAAATTGAGCTAAATCAGAAATCTGCTCCATCAATGAACTTTAACATTTTTATTCTTTATAAGAGTCCATGATCATCCTTTCAAAGGAAATTTTCTTAAAAGTCTAGCCAAGGCCATGAAGAACAGTCTGCTGGTAAAGGATAAAGGATAAAGTTAGCCATGGAATGAGTCAGGTTCTTTCTTCACTTGATTTTTCTCCCTCCTCTGCCCCCATAACCAGTTACAATACTCAAAGCAATAAAAAGGAAGATCTGAAAATAGACATCACCGAGAACATCTTGTTTCCACATCTTTTACCCTGGACTGCCTGAAAGGCTTCACCTAACACGTCAGAGTTGGAACTTTTCTATATAAAAGAGAAAAGCTGGTAAGTCATCTTTGAAGCTGCGATATTAGTTCCACAACCTGGATGCGGACTTGGAGTACCAGAACAACTCTCTTGTCTTTGGTTTTCCTAAAATCTTGGTCAGCTGTATAAAATATCTTCTAATCTGTTTTATATGAATGTGTATTTTCCCTCTTTTCTTTCTGTATATACTCAAATACCACATCTAAAAAAGATTTTTTAATGATAGGGAAGGAAAAATGATCAAGTATCCCTCTCATTTTATGACTACTAAACTCACATAAGCAGCCTTTTTTCAAATTACTATAGTGCTTGGTTCGTTTAGCATTTGAACTAGAAAATTTAAAGATTGTTAGAGTTGGCAGAAGCCTAAAACATCTTAAATTCTAATCCTTCATTTTACAGATATCAAAACTAAGGATAAGTTGAATGATTTGCTCAGTCACAGTTAATGATTGCTAGAATTGGGACCAAATTCCAGATCTTCTGACTCCTCCTTGTTCAGTGTTTTTGCCACTGCATCACATTATCTCCTTGACAAATGCAGCCTTCTATTGTTGATCACATTTTAATTCGTCTATGTTATGGCTTTCCAACTAGACAGTAAGGTCTTTAGGCAACCACTGTTTCATAGACTAGTCTCCTTAGTTCCAAACAGAGCACCTTGGACATAGTAGGAGCTCAATGTGTTACGCATAATATAATACTCCATGTAATATAGTAATGATAGGGGACTCCAATTACCTGTATATCTCCTGAAATATGCATATAATAAAAGCTAAATAACTTGCAATTTCTCCTACCTTCATGATAATATCATTTTTCATTGAAAATATAGGTATGGTCCCTGGGATTAAACTTCCACGGAACAAGTCAACCCAGAAACACCAAAGGACTGTCAGGACTGAAATTCTGAAAAGATAAAGAAAAGTTATTTTTGCGTGGAAGAAATAGGAGAAATATCTTGAAAAAGATGTGGAGTGAAGATAAAAGCATGTGTACGTAACAGGATAAATACAAAAGAATGGCATGATGCTTTAAGTATCCTTTTAGGGGAATTAAACTTCAAGGGCTTGAGACACTTGAATCTTTTTCTTTTTTTCTACTTTAAACATTTTGTTTTTTCCAATCACGTGTAAAAATTAACATTCTGTTTTTTAATTCTGAGTTCCAACTAGTCTCTTTCCCCCTCCATTGAGAAGACAAGCAGTTTGAAACATGAAAAATATGTTTACATATTAGTCCTGCTGTAAAAGAAAATGTAGACAAAAAAAAAACAAAAAAAGGAATGTGAAAAAATGTATCTTTCCACCTGCATTCAGATTCCTTCAGCTCTTTTTGTGAAGGTGGATGGCATTTTTCATCATGTCCTTCACAGTTGCCTTAGATTGGTGTACTGCTGAGAATAGCTAGAGATTTGAATCTTTCAAGAAAATGTGAGAGCAACAGAAAGGTAGATTATTTTCATTTGTTTTTTAGGCTACATTGAGCAAAAGAGGAGGATCCAAAAAAAAGGAAGAAATATAATTTGGGCATAAGTGGTATAAAGATGACAGAGTAAAGATAGAACTATTGAACTCATTTTTTTTCTCTGTCTTCTCTCAAATAGAATAACCCAGGGATTGAAAAAGACTGGTTAAAAGTCAGAAAACTGTAATAAAGAGGTAGACAGAAAAGAATATGAAGCTTTTCTTGATGAATTTAAGTCCGTAGACCAAGAGCAATTATACCTTTGGTTCTGAAAGAATTTGATGCGAGGAATGTTAAGATATTGTCTATGATCTTTAAAAGACTATGGAGAATGGAGAGATGACTCATGTAAAGGTAAACCACTTTTTAAATGCTCAGTTGGTGAGTTTGATTTTTAGTTCTGGAAATTTTAATTTAGCATATTATTAAAGGAGTAATTAGTCAAGTAAACATTGCTTATAAAGAAGTTATATATTCTCCCCTATTTCTCTGAATTTTTCATATATATTGTTAACTATGAAGACACTCCATTGTAATCAAAAATCATAATTTCTTGTGCAATTTGCTAATTGATGGGTACTCATTTTGATTCTAGGTGAATATAAGACATTTTTAATATACAAGACATTCTTGGGGTAAGTGCTTAGCAATGTGATCTCTTTAATTGGAAGATCTTTCATATTCATTAATAAGCCCATGTAACGTGCTTGAGTCACATGGGAGCCTGAGTTGTATGAGTCTGAGTCTCTGGTAGAAGGAGTTTGTGGAATGGGTGGAAGAGGAAGAGATGGAGCTAGAGCAAAGCTGAGAGGAAGTTAGTCTTGTGAGCAGTCAGAGCCAGGAAGGAAGAGCTTGTTTGTTATTTTGTTCAAAGAAGCCTGCTTGTGATTTGTTTAATGGAGCTGGTTTGTGGGAAGCCTAGCAGAGGGAAGACTTGGCATGATGTTGTTCTGTGCATTGTTATTGTGTATAGATTTTTGTTACAATGAAGAATTCAGCTTTCTGGTGTCTAAATAAATATTTTGGTTCTGTCTTCCATGTGATATTTCGCAATTCAGAATTGTACCCAGATATTCATGAATGCAGTAGGTGCTGTGAATATTGCATTGATGTAGGGTATAGATAAGCTTAATTATTTTTATACTATATATCCAAATTACTTTGCAGAATGCCTGTCTTTCAACCATTCCAAAATTAACTATATTACTAGTCCTTCCTTTTATCATCTTTGCCAGTTTGCTGGGTGTGAGATGAAACCTCAGAGAGATTTTGATATATTTTCTTATTAGAAAAAATCTTTCATGTAGTTGTTAATAGCAATTTCTCCAAGAATGCTTTATTCATATCCTTTGGCCACTAATCCATTAGTTTTGCTATATCTTAGATATCAGACATTTAACTAATTGAAGGGTTATTCATTCCTTTTGGGTGAGCCACAGTGTGGCATAGTGGACAGAAGCAAGAAGAACTGGTCTTGTTTCCTGCTCCTAATGCATGCTGGTTGTGTGACCCTTGCCAAGACACTTAACTGCTTATTGCCAAAGGCAACTCTTTATAGCTATAAATTGCAAGGAAGATATCTTTCCCTTTAGATGTTATTATGAAAGATACCTGTTCTTATTCTCTTTCACTTTTTTTAATGGTGAAGCTTTTAATTTATGGTTGAAAGTTAACCATTTTGAACTTATTAGGTTGTAAGATTTTGATCCAAATCTAACTACTGTAGCCTGCATTTTAGTTGTCACAGCTGTTCTTTAAAATAAAGACTTGTCACTGTGTGAATTATATTCTCAGATTTAACAAATTCTATGTGATTGAGTTTAATTGTTTCTATTTTTCCTTTGCAAAGCCTATTACACCAAGATATTTTTCATTGTTTTATCTAGTACCAAATAGATTCGATGATTCTCATATTTTTATTATTTCCCTAGATATATTAGGATTTTATTTTTCTTCCAAATGAATTTTATTATTTTTTTTGTCTTTATATGGTATTCCCTTGGTTTACAACCATGAACATATAACATACCTTCAATTTTCTCTTTCTTTGCATTTTTCTTCTCCTTTCTTTCCCTCCTTCCTTCTTTCCTGAATCCTTTTTTTTCTTTCTCTTTTTCCCTCCTCTAGACTAGAAATGCAATAGTTATTCATAACTCGTATCTTGATACCAATTGCCAGATGAGCATTAACCAGCTTTGTTTCCAGCCTGGTAGTACCAATGTTCAATCATTATGTGACATAGTTAAGGTTGATACCCAATCAGCCTTAGCCCACTGCAGTTTGGAATTCCTAAGCTCCAGCAATCCATCAGCCTCTGATTAATTTAGTAATGGTCACTTTGTTTATTTTAAATTTATGTGTGTGATTATACTTATATGTGTTTTAGGTGTGCCTTAGTACTTAAGACTTCTAAGTATTCTACGCATTTTTGATGCATTTCAAAAACGATGTCCCTTCCTGTTATTTCTTCTTTTATTTTTAAGTATATTTTCTTTTAATTAAGTGAAATATATCTTTTTATCTTTCACCACTACCCCAAACCAATTGGGAACACAAGAAAACAACACCCATTACAAACATGTATATTTAATCAAAATGAATTTCCAGATCAGCCATGTCTGTAAAAAGAAATTGTTTAATTCTGCATTCTCTTTTAGGAAGTAGGGAACATGTTTTCTCATTAGTCCTCTAGATCTTGGACAATATACTGATAAAAGTTCATCATGAGTGCATTCTATCACATTTATATATGCATTTCCTAAATTATGGAAACACCCTCAAATTCCTATCTTTTCTGCCTCAAAGAGATATATTTTTGTACTTCCTTAGAATTTTCTTTACTTGATATTAATCTCTTCATCCCTTACTCTGCCCTTCCCCTAATTCTCCCTACCTCTATTTTCCTTTTTCCCCTCATCTTTCCCTATTAAATGAAGTGTCTTTCTGTGGCCCACTATGAGTGTTTTCTTCCTTCTGTTAACAAAAGCATATGAGTGAGGATTAAGTCTTGGTTGCCCAAACCCCTCCTTCTTATTTGTATAGATGTTTACTTGCACACTCTAGTTAAGTGAGATGATTTTCCCTACCCCTTCTTTCCCTCCTCCACTTTTTCCCGTATCTACCCATTCTTTTCTTGAGATCTTCAAGACATTAAAAAACCACCTTCAGGTATTATCTAACTGGACTTGTTTTATGATCCCTGGTGATGATAGAAATCTGGGGAAACATATATCAACTCCTTAAGTTTGAATGTAAGTAGTTTTTCCTCTTTTAGTCCATTATAATTGTTCACTAATTTTGAGTCATTTTATATTTTTTTCTGCACTCTTTTATTTGCCCTCCACAGTTTTTCTGTAGCTCCATTTTTTTTAAAATAAGGAATGTTGGAAAATCTGCTGTTTAATTAAAGATCCATTTTCCTCCCTGTAGCATTAAACTGAGTTTTACTAGTAAATTATTCTTGATCATAAGCCCATATGCTTTACATTCTGGAATGTCATATGCGAAGTTCTCTGATCCTTGATAATAGTGGCTGCTAGATCATGTGTGACCTTAATTGTGTCTCTGCAGTACTTGAATTCTTTCTTTCTAGCAGTTTGCAGTATTTTTAGTTTTGACCTAAAAATAGGTCACTACCCAGAACCTCACTGGCCAGGAACACCATTTCTCTGCACAGGTCCCCATCTCAGTCCAACCTGAGCTGGATAGTGGGTACCTGTTTCCACCATAATACCCCATTAATTGTCTAGAGGTGCTTCAGTGTGGGTTTGAGGACTCTTATTACATCTGTGCAGCCCTTATCATTGGGATACTGGAATGCTCATATGTAAAATGCTCCAGGACTGACAATGCCTGGCCAATGTTGACAAATCTGTCTTCCTAAGTCAAGTCTGTCTGGACAAATGACTCAATGTGATTTTTTCTTGTTTTCTCCCACCAGAACCATAATTCTGATGTGTATACAAAGGTGGAAAGGGTTGCATGCAAAGGCAGAAATTCTTCAAGCAAAGATTGTATGAATATTTTTCTGATATGTTGTAAAAAGAATCCTTCTTCAAATGTATGTTGGATTCAACAGAATGTGAGCCCGGCCCTTCCCAAATATGAGATTCTTTATTTCTTACTCTGAAACTTTGATTGTGTGGAAACAGCAAAATATGTGAGTGTGTGTGTGTGTGTGTGTGTGTGTGTGTGTGTGTGTGTGTGTGTAGTCTTATATATCTAGTTCTTTGGCCAAGCAAAATAAGCCTAACCTTGTTATAGTCATTCAAATATTAGAAGACAGCTACTGTGCTCTCTTTAAATCTTATTCCAATCCTTTTATGGCATGATCTCAAGGTCTTTGACCATTATGGTTATCTTCTTTTTGACAATCCCCATATAAGAAGTATAACATCCCAATTTTAATATATGTTCTGCATGGGGTGGAGCAGAAAGGGATCAGCATCTTCCTAGTCACGACACAATGCAAATCAATATAACCTAAGACCATATTAGTTTTTTGAGGGGCCGCCATATCACAGTGATGATTTATATTGAGGTTTCAGTCCTTTAATATCCCTTGATCATACATACAGCAATTGTCTAGTCATACTTTACTGATTTTTCTGCTTGTTGAGTCTAATATTTCAAATCAAATTGACACCGATCAAATCACATCTATTTTGATTTGGATCATTGCCCAAAAGGCATTGTACTATATTGAAAAGATGACTGTATTTGGAAGAGGAGACAAAGTTTTGAATTCTACCACTGAAATAGGTTGTATGACTGTGGGCAAGTCAATTCATCACTCTTCAATTTCTTCACTTGTAAAATAATAGTACCCACAATACTGAACATGCAAGGCTATTGTAAAATGAATAAAACAAATATGCAAAATGTTTTGCAAACATTAAAGATATATATTATATATATATATGTATGCATGTATATATACACAATATATATCTCTGCAGGTGTGTATGTATACCTTATACATGTGTATATCTCTGAGTATGTATGGTTTCCATATCTAGAACACACATGTATACACGTTCTCTTTGTAATTGTCATTTCAGAACCCAGATTTTTTTTACTTTTGCTGTTTCACTATTCAATAATTGTCACATCACTAGCTTCTTAAAATTTGGTGCGTTCTATTTTTTTCCATACAGAAGGGAGAGATTAATTTAGTGATCTGAATAAAGCAAGAGATAGCTAATTATCTTAGACAAGCATTGACAAAGTCCATGTTGGTATTCATTAATCTACCAGGTGCTCTGTTTGCCAAAGGAACACATTTTTCATAGACAGAATGAGAAAAGACACCTGTTACATTCTTATTATATACCTTTGTTGCATATGAAATTTTATTTCTCTTCTAGCCAAAATCAAGACTTTCTTTGCAAATGTTACAGAACAAAGCTGAAGAAATGTTTTTTCCTGTTTCTCATGCATGGAAATCCCCATGACCACTCTACTTGAAATTCCTGCTGAGATTTTTGTGCTCATAGACAGCTTTATGATGAATACAGTTGGCGACCTAACTGCTATCATTCATATTACTCAACTGAAATATATGAGCAGAATAGGCCCATGCCAAAGCAAGTTTTGGCATCATCTCAATTTGAAGTTTTTCAATTTTCAGGAAATTCAATCCTTTGGTCCCACATTTGCTTCTTCTTTCCTTTTTTTTTCTTCTGTCCTATGTTCTCTTCCTTTCTTCTTTCTTCCAACTGTCTTTCCTTTCTTCTTATCTTCCCTCTCTCCTTACTTCTCTCTCTCTCTGTTGTCTGTCTCTGTCTGTCTCTGTCTCTGTCTCTGTGTCTCTGTCTCTGTCTCTGTCTCTCTCTCTCTCTCTCTCTCTCTCTCTCTCTCTCTCTCTCTCTCTCTCTCTCTCTCTCTCTCCCCTCCTCTCTTTCTTTCTTGGACAAACTATATTAAAAGTTCCCTCACTGAAACCCACATGACATTACATATGGATTGAAATGACAGCGCCTTAGAGTCGTATTTGCAAACTCTTTCCTCTACCACTCAATCTCCTCCAATCTTTCTCCCTCTTATTCTTTCTATCCTTTCTCTCTTCCTCTATCTCTTTTTCTCACTTTCCTTCTTACTCTTGATCTCCCTTTCCTTTTTCTGAGATACAGAATGAGAAAAATATTTCTCCAGATGAACAGTTTTTTTTTTCCCAGATAAAAATTGTAAGATGGAAAGATTATGTCTGACTATAACATTCAGGAGTCTACTGTTCACCTTGAGCTGAGGCTTTTGGTGGTGCAAAGAAGAAAAAGATGTCTTACACCACTCCTGAAAAGAACAAGTGTGAAAGAAAGAAGATTAAACTTGCTGTGCTGACATACAAATGAAGTATACTGAAAGGTGAGAAATTAGATAATATAAGCACTATACCACAGAATCTCAATTCCTCTGTCTCTTTCTCCTTCTTTCTCTCCTCACTTTATCTTTCTCTTATCTATCTCTTTTACAGTTTATATTTCCAGAACCCCAAACTCTTGAACTTTCTAAACTTTTTCTCCCTTTTGTTGCTGAACTCTTTGAGAAAACCATCTACAATGAGGGCCTCCACTTTCTTTCCTCTTGCTCTCTACTTTCTGCAATCTTCCTTCTGACCTCATCATTTAACTGAAACTGCTCTCTCCAAAGTTACCAATGATCACGTAATTGACACATCTAATGACCTTTTCTCTGTTCTTATCTTTCTTGACCTCCCTGAAATCTTTGATTATTGATCATCCTCTTCTCCTTGATTATCTCTCCTCTCTAGATTTTTGTGATTCCATTCTCTCCTGCTTATCTTTTTATTAGTCTGACCACTCCTTTTCTATATAATCTGCCATATCATCATCCAGATCTCTCCTTGGTGTCCCTCAAGGCTCTGCCTTGGGCCCTATTTTTGCAATTTGCTTGGTTATTCCATTAACTTCCATGGATTTAATTATCATATCTATGCAGATGATTTCCAGATTTATTCATGCAGCCTTTTCTCTCTCATAATTTTCCAGTCTTACATCTCTAAATGCCTATTAGACATATTAAACTGAATGTTCAATAGACAATTTAAATACAATATTTTCAAAATTAAACTCATATTTTTCCCAAAACATTTCCCTCTTCCTAATTTTCCCAAAAAGTTCCTATCACTTTTCACTTTGGTGTTAACCTTACTCCCCCATACCTAATCAGTAATCTAATCCAATTGACCATATCTAATCCAAATCCTAATGATCCTTTATTCACAATATATTTTTTATACTTTCCTTATGCCTAAATTATTTTAATAGCCTGACCATTGATTGCTCAGTCTCAGATTCTCCCAATCCAGTTTATCCTCCAATTCAGTTTCAGAGTGAGCTTTCTAAAGTATAAATCCAACCATGTGACCCATTTATTCTGTAAACTCCAGTGGCTATCTCTCCACTCCAGAATTAACTGTAAAGTATCTGATATTCAGAACCTTTCATAACTTGCCCTGTCCTACCTTACTAGCTGCTTTACATCTTACATCACTATCCACATGCACATTGAAACATAATCACAGTGACTCTGAATTTACACTGACTGTGATCAGGGTCTGAACTGGGAGGCAGTGATTTGAGTGGCAAAAAGTTTCTTACACTTTGTGTATATAAAAATGTGAAGATTTGATAGTTGATTAGATCTGAAGAATGATCTCTCTCTCTCTCTCTCTCTCTCTCTCTCTCTCTCTCTCTCTCTCTCTCTCTCTCTCTCTCTCTCTCTGTCAGCTCCTCCCTTCCAAGTTTAATTAACATCTCCACACAGATGACTTCCAGATTTATATATCCACCCTACCTAGACTTTCCCTCTAGTCACATAAAACTACTTCCATTTGATATTTCCATCTGAATATTCTTTGAAGTAATAAGGAAGTTAGGAAGAGAGAACCATTTTGGGGAAAATAAAATAATTAAATTTTGCAGATATTACCTCAGTCCCAGGAACTTGAACCATGATGACCTTGGAGACAGGATTCCAGGCTGGATTTTGCTTCCAGTCCAAAAGGAAAGCCCTTACAAGCTAAGGGGGATTTTGGACGTGAAAATTGGTGAGACCATGTTATATAGGAACTGAGTAAAATTTGAACTTCATCCCATTCCCTAAATCAGAGACTGAAAAGATGTAGAGGGAATTATGCTCCCCCCTCAGTTGTTGGAAGGTGTGCTTTTATGTTTACTCTTGCCACACCTTTGAACTTCCATTATAAAATTTCATCTAACTGTTAAGTGGTTAAATGGAACTAGGGTGCAAGAAACCTTTAAAATTGAGAGATCATAGTCACTGGGGCTTTAGCTGGTGGTGAAGACTAGACACTACCAAACCCCACTGAGGGGATCAGAGAGGAAGGAATTGTAACATAATTTTACTTAAGACAACAGAGGCCATGGTAACCACTGTGACACAAAATAAACCTCTATTGAGCAATAAGAGGAACTATTGAGGGGTAGGGAAAATTTTTAATGAAAAATTGTTCAGGCATAACTTATAGTTTAATTTTGGTGTTATAAAAGGGAAAGTTAATTTTTGTTTGGAGTGATTGATCATTCTGTTGATGTTTCTATGGTGACCTTTGGAAAATATACTTACTATTCAATCCTTTCCCTTTAGAAGATCTAGTCCCATTTTACCTCTTCCCAGCTCTAACTCTTCATAGTGTGTTTTACTTTATTTATAATCCCATTAGATGAGGTCTGTTTTGACATTCTTTGGCATGGACTTTGTTTAGTCTAGATATGTTTCTTATAAGTATATATTTCCAAATGATAATAATTCCCCCAATTTCCAAAGTTTTCAGGTAGTAACTAGTTATTTCTGCTTCTCCTCTTTTTCTACTCACCTCTTATTTTCCCCTGAAGACAGCAAATGTATCCAACGATTTCATAAAATTCTGCAGAATCTGACAGTTTCTATTGGGTAATTCAGTCATGAGAAGAGTAGAAATTATGAGAATTTTTTTTTTTTTACTTTTTTTGACGTTGTATCTCCAGTGCCTAGCACTGTGTCTGGGATATAGTCCAGTGGCATACAAACTAATTGAGACAAAGTAAAATAATCAATTTTTTTATATAAAATGACCCTTAAAAACTTTTTGCATATTTTAAAAACCTCTTAATATTAAATATTTCTCCTTTTCTATAGCTGTTTGTTTTACATTATTTGACATTGAGTTCTTAAGGTTTTGGCACACATGGCTTTAGTTCTTCATCATGAGAACATATCATATTGGACATTAAGTATAACTTTGATGAATGATACAATTTTGCTTGGTCTACACAGCCTTGATTAAAAACTATGTATTTTTTTCAGTGATGTTTAAGTCAGTCAAGTTCCTAGATTAGAGAAGTATATGTATCTCAGTGTCTTTGGTAAATTTTTCAGCATTTCATGATTTATGGTGAAATATAGTGTCGCAGTATTCAATTTCCGTCTGAGAATTTCTGAAATTCAAAGATGATGATAATGATAACGAAAACTTATGTACTTTAAAATTTCAACTCAATTTGTCTTCAATACCCTTAAGAGGTAGGACCTATTGTTCATTATCCTCACATTTTAGATGATGAAATTGATGCAAAGGTGAAGTAATGTGCCCAGTGTCACCCATCTAGTAATTATTAAAAATAGGATTTAAATCCAAAATTTCTGAATCTAAATAGCACTCCCTCTTGACAGGCTGGCTCTAACAATCTAATGTAGCAATACTGTAATTCAATAAGTAGAAGACAAACAAAAATCAAAAATAATCAAAGAAGGAAATTATTTTTTAGAAAAAAAATTTACATTTCTACGCAAAGAACAACAAAGAGAATAACAAAGAGTTTTTTCTTAATTCACTAAATGATCATAATTTTTACATCATCATAATGGTAATAAAACAGGGAATAAAAAATTCTCTCCCTACCAGATATGCTAACCTGAACACATCAAATTTTAATTTACAACAACAGTCAAAATATAAATTATGTGCCATATGCTTCGTTCCATAGTTCATTCTGTAGTTACTGCTATGATAGGCCAAGCCAATTCAAATAGCTGAGCCATATTTAAACTTGTGAAAGGACTACATGTTTCTGTGTGTAGGAAAAGATTCTTTATAGATATTATGTATCAGTTCTTGGAAGAAAGGAATACTACTTATGTTATCACTCAGAACTTTTTTGGTCCTGATTCATATTACTGAGAAATCATATCTGAACTGTGAAAAAAAGGAAGTGTAGTTGGGAAGCTGTTTGGAAAGTTATTTTCCAAAAGAAATACACAGGACATTCAACATGTTGTTTGCAAGAGGTGAGTATGTCAGGAAATGAGAATAGAATGGATCCATGTTTCATCTAAATCTAATTAGGATAAAGGTGAGAAAAGAGATCTGTAAAGTAAAAGTAAACAAAACATAGATGACCTTTATTATCTGAGTCTTTCAGAGTCTAGAATACTTATCTTGACACCTAGATAATTGACTCAGTTGTGCACTTCTTTTACCTTATCTTAACTTGAGCTGGGTCAAAGGGACACACATCCTCCAGTTATTCTAAGAAATCATGATATAAATGTGGTAAAGTAGACTTGGATCCAAAGACTTCCACATAAATCTTGGTTTTTGTAAGGTAACCTAAGGTACGCCATTGGGCCTCCCCTTTTGTCAGTTACCTCACTTTGAAAATGGAAATCAAAATAAAATTTATAATACCTGCCTCAGATAGTCGCCTAGCTTAACATGTCATAATATTTAATACATATAATAGTAATTAATTGACTGGTGAAAATGTACCGATAATTTTAAAATATTTTATTGATGTTATGTTGTTACATAAAATTATTTCATTTCTCTCATTGCCTAGAATCTTTCTCTGGTTGGGCATTTGTGTTGTATTGTCTTATAATCATGCTATAATACATGCTTACTTGATGCTTAACTTGATGTGTATTAAAACCTGCATTAACTAATGAATAAAAGTCAATTGCATAATTTATAGATTACAAAGTGTAGCTTACTTTTATTTCTATTTTATGTACATCCTGCCTGATGTTTTAAACTGTATATAGTAAATGATTGGGTTTATTTTGGTCACAGAATGTACTTTCTTTTTAATGTTTAGTACATGAGTCAAAAATTTAATAAGTAAAATATAAAGTATTTCTACAAAATCACAGGAAAAGTATCTATTATCTTTGAAAATACTACTTGTTATGAATATTGAACGCAGTCAGCAATTATATTAAGTTGAGCTTTGAAGAAAGCCAGTGTTAAGCTGGCAAATATACCATGAAGTGAATTAGCAGCTATTTTAGCTGAGGTCTCTTCCAATTCTCTTTCCACAAACTACCTCACAAGAGCTTCTATATAGTGAAGCAAGGCATGTTTTTTTTAATCTATCTTAAAACTTCATCATTTGTACAGCATGATGATGGCCATGAAGTAAATTTGGGAAAAACAACTCCCTTTCTCCCAGATATCCTAACCGGGTGACATCAAATTTAAATTTTCAACAGTAGTCAAAACATTTTATGCCATATGCTTCATTCTATAATAGTGACATTCAAGTCTGAATAAACGTATGTTGTTTTTGTGGACATAACTGTTTGGTCTTGAAGAAGAAAATGTGAAGTTCATAGTTATTGTTTCTCAGAGTCAGTGTGAAGATCAAATGAGTTTTTATATATGCATGTGTATATATGTATATATATTTCAAGGTTCACTCTTTGCATTATATGTACATATATATATATATATATATGTATGTATATGAATCATCATCACGGTCCTCTTCATCATCATTTTATTCTCTAATTTTAATGTAGTTAGATAGAAAAGACCCCTGAGACAAGTCATCATCTGTTATATTCAACATTCTATGGACTGTTAGATAAAATGACTT